>NW_017670528.1:227475-298087 GCF_001879085.1 Nicotiana attenuata
TTTACTTTGGGACTACGGGTTAGATTCCCGATAGATCCCCCCCTGCATTTTTACTTTGGGACTACGGGTTAGATTCCCGGTAGATCCCCCCCTGCATTTTTACTTTGGGGCTACGAGTTAGATTTCCGGTAGATCCCCCCACACATTGATAGTTGGACTACGGGACGGTATCCCGGGAGATCCTTCGGATATACTCATATGATAGACTACGGGACGGTATCCCGGGAGCTCCTCGGACGGTTGATGAAATGGACTACGGGACGGTATCCTGGGAGGTCCTCGTTGTTGGTGCTGATATTGAGCTGTTTTACTCTGTGTTACCTTATTCTCTGCGTGTTATTGTTGCTTCGTATAACTTGTCTTGCTTCATAGTTTTATTCATTATTTCTATTTACTTTATAATGCTGCAAGGCTTATTATTATGTTTTACCTCAGTAGGGCCCTGACTTTCCTCGTCACTACCCGACCGAGGTTAGGCTTGGCACTTACTAAGTACCGTTGTGGTGTACTCGTGCCCCTTCTGCGCATGTTTTTCATGTGTAGATCCAGGTACTTCATCCCAGGCGTATCACTCTCGAGGCGGAGAGATCTAGCTGAGATTTCGAGGTACTTCTGCCGCGTCCGTAGAGCAGGAGTCTCTATCTTATTCCAGCTTTAGTAGATAGTCTTTCCTTTCTTTCAGTTGTTTAGACATTCTGGAGTTATAACGATTAGAATCCCGAACTCATAAGCATGAAATCCTGACTCCGCCTCTGAAACCAAATATTGAATGAGTTAAACAAGGATGAGATATACCTGAATAATACAACAATAACAATAGCAACAAACACATTGTAATCTAACAAGTACCAATAAAAAAAAATAGATAGAAAGACTGTTTCCAATGACCTCGACTATGTACCTAAATCATCTAGTGGGAATTATGTCAAATTACCTATAATTTCTTGGAATTCTTGTGGACTTAGCAAATACTAGTAAGGACAAATTAGAGATGGATTTTTTAAGTATTCATGTATATGCATTTCTAACTAATTTTGTTTCATATATTTTTGTTCAAAAATTGTTTCTCATTTTGAATCTAGGTTGAGTTGGGCTATTTCAAGGAAACAATGGCTTTCACCATTGACAAGGATAACTCTCTCAAAGGTATATATGCATTGCTTCCTCCCTCTCTATCTGTGTACAGTTAAGCACACATGTTTGATCAGGGAATAGAACACAAACTTGAATTACATCAACCTAAGTTAAAGAAACCATATTTGGAGGATACTATATATATGGACATATTATTAGTTGAATTATGTAGACAATGTGTTCGAGATAATGACTGAATGAGTGAAAAGTGGTAAAGTGTCTTAAAACAAATTTCCTTTTTTATGACGGTGTTGGGCAAGTGTGCATGCACTTTGACTATTCCACCGGATATCTGCTACCTCCCACCGGACAAGTATCGGATGACTCTGACCTCCAAGGCATAAGCACATGAGAGGAAATCAACTAGTGTTTTTTCTCAGATAGGGAAAATTAGCGTTAGATAAATAAATTGGTCTACGATTCAATGTAAATCCAAGTTCCTTATTGATGAACGATGCAATTCGGCAGAGAGTATGTATGTAATTAGATACTGATGACCTTATCCTTAGCATTACAGAGGTGATATATATAGCACAGACAAAAACTACAGAGTGGATCTATAATAGCTTTTGCAAATGATCTTGGAGAGTGTAAAAATATATGCAGTATGAAATGGTGCATTGAGAATGGATACCGAAATGTGATTACTAGAGATGGTATCTTATTTGATTTGGGATTTAAACCAAACTTAACATTTAAGTGCCTACAGGCCCTACACTAACAGCTTTACACAAAAACATGAACATTTCGATGAGCTATCAGATCATTGCTTGTAGTGCTTTCCTCTGGTCTGCTTCTACTTCCGCTGTTGCCATCACCAGGTCTGTTTCTTGTTGTTTCTCTAGTTGTTGTCAGTATTTGCTATTGCTTCATTAACCTTTTGGAAAGATTCTTATGCCTTTATAATTAAGTTATGAGATGAATTAAACCAAGAAGAAATAAACTAACTACAAGAAAAAAGAAGCAAATTTTTTCAAGCATAACTTCAAAAATAAATCAATTAAAGAGATTTGTCAATGTATACAAAAAACGACACAGTATGCGTTAATGCATGATGTTTCCTGGTCCGGACTGCCCTTATACAAAAAACAACACGCTCCCTGAAAGGGACTATCAGTTCAAGTACGATCAGAACTGAACTAGAATATGGGGAATTGCATAAATGGACTATAATACGTTGGGAAGGTTTTTATTTTTGCAGCCCATTGTTTGTTGACAGAAACTAACGTGCTAATTTTGGGATAGTTCAGAGATTGGTGTTTTTCTGCTCAGTGTGGTAGTATTAGGATGTAGTTTTGGTTTGGAATATAGTTAAAGGATGTTTTCGCCATTTTATTGAGCCGAGGGTCTCCCGGAAACAGCCTCTCTACCCTCATGGGTAGGGGTAAGGTCTGTGTACACTCGACCCTCCCCAGACTCCACTAGTGGGATTATTACTGGGTTGTTGTTGTTGATGTAACTAATCAACGAGTGTGTTTGCTCAATGTGGGAGTACAAGGTTATAGTTCAAGATGATCTGAAGCCTTCAGAAAAAAGGGAAGATTCTGTTTTTTTAATTTAGTTTCTCCGAGTGCTAAGCGATTAGACAAACCTCTGTCTTCGTAGTGATAACCAAAATATAAATACATGAAGGAAGAAACTCTTTACCCCCTCAAATACTATTTTAAAATTGAACAGCCGCAGTCTCTTGTATCTTGGAACATCACTAGTGAGTTGTGATCCTAAAAAATAACCAAAATTTTCCCTTTTTTTCTGAAGGCTTCAAATTGTCTAGAGTCCTGAGCTTGGAGAAGCAAACTGAAGAAGCTCTTCATTACTTTCAAATACAGACATCTCTCCTTCTTCCAAGTTTACGAGTACTTCAACTCCATCCCCATTTTGGTTATCCAGAAGGAGAAACATATTGACTGGAAAAGTAGCAGCATCCACTCTTGTTGGCCTCCCCCATCCAAAATTTATGTCATGGAACGGGAATTTCCTTAAACTAGAAAACCTATATATAGAAAAATCATTGCTTGAGGTTCGCTCGTTTATCTGTGTAGCTAGTTCAGATACCCTTGAAAATAGTATATCTTCTGATTTAATATCTTTGAGCATATCATGGACCTTCTCTTTTCTTTCTCTAAGCTCACCAATTAGTCTTTGCCATTTTAGATCTTCCTCGTTCGCTGCTGATGCAACGTAAGGAAGAATGGCATTTCCTACCAAGCCTGCTGGAACTAGTGCATCATTATTTGTTCCTTGTAGATTTACTGCTTGGATCAATAACGATGGCTTAAAAGTTGGCGTATTGGCGCATTTACATAGTAATGCAGTGACAGCTTCCACAGTTGTAGGAGGAATTTGGCTTCTGGCCTTGAGAGCTTTTAACTTGGAGGCTGAGAAATGGTACCTTTTCGATGCATTTTGTTTTCGACTAGGATCAGCCACTTGTGGTGGTGCAGAATAGTTGGCCGGTTGAAAGACTGATGCTCCATTAAAAAGGGGAGATGGTTTTGCTTCTGAATCACGTGCAACGAGAGCCCAATCTCTTAGGAAATTAGTCATACTGTAACCATCAACAACCTTGTGGGAAATACATGCACTGAGTATTATGCCACCGCATTCAAAATGATTAAGTTGAGCTACGATTAAACTGCCCGTAGATAGGTTCCAAGGATCTTTAGGAAATATTAACTTATCGATATCAGTACGAGGGTGATTGAAAATACTGGACATTGGACAATCAATTCGGACTTGAGAGAGATCGACTCCCATGTCATTACATTCGACAAAGGAATTGTCACGTACACGTCCAGCAAATGGATAATATGCGGTTAAAACTTTGGATAGCGATTTCTCAAGAATTTGGGAGACCTTTGTCGGTTCAAGAGAGCTTGCAGTGTCTTGTTTTGGGTAGAAAAAAGAAAACGGAATATAGGAGTGAGTCCCCATTTGGTCCATAAGAGAGAGGTTGTGAATTCTATGTGAAAATGGGGTTGGAGAAGAGGGCTTAATAATCTTTTGAGAAAGTGAAACAAGCCTTGAAATAGCCATCTTAGTTGAATTACAAATGGTCTCTTTAACTGCAGGGAACTTCTTTGCTGTTTAGCCTCTTCTAACTCATGTATATATATATAGAGCCTGGAAACAGAAGAATCCTACTTCACTATCTGTTTGGTTATGTTATAAACATTATTAATGATGAGCATCAATTTGACAGATTATTGACATAGAATTGGAAAAAGAGAAAAAATATATGGTTACTGGTGAGGAATTTTCTCACTGTATGCCATTTTCTAATTTATCATGCATAATTTTGTGACTATTCTCCAACATTACGTGAACCTAGTAGCTTTTGTTTAAACAGTGTACATGTGTTCGAAAAATTCACTAAATATCTATAAATATTTGAATGTGAACCCTGTTACTATTAAAAATTTACTCGAAATTGTTGCAGAAACTCGTAAACATTAAATCCTGGATCTGCCTTCTAAGTAGCGTCTTTAACTCACACATACTCATATTGTAAAACACATGTACATAATCTCTTCCTCCTACCATGCCTACCTATAGGATTGTTTGGTTCGCGTACTAGTTATGCAACGAATATAAAGTAGAGAGAATTAATTACTTAAATAGTTACTCAACTATTTAAAATAGTGTAAATGTGTAATAAAGTCATTTTCCTTTAGTTAATAACAGAAAAGTCACTCAATTATTGTAAATGGTATAACAAAGTGATCTTTTTTTAAATTTTGTAACAGATAAGTCACTTTATTATTGCTATATCGTACCAAATATACTGTTAGCCAGTAACAATTATATTTTTGGTAACACAATATTGTAAAAATAGCACGGGCTAGCCAGTTTTCGGACTGGTCATTCAAAAATAGCCAGTGTTTGCAAAGTCATTGAAAAATAGTCACGATTTTGCTGCAACACGAAAAGTTCCAGCATAATATACTGGAGATCGGTGCACCTGTGTATGAACTTCCAGCATATTATGCTGGAACTCCAACACGCGGAATGTTCCAGTATAATATACTGGAGATTGGAGCACCGGTGCTCCAATTTCCAATATCTATGCTAGACCGGTATATTATACTGGAACTCCAGTATAATATACTTGAGTATTTTTTTCGGATTTTGAACTGTGTTTTCGTTCAGATTTATCTTTACATGAAAAGTTGCTAAATTTCGATTACTTTTGAAACTGTGGCTATTTTTGAATGACCACTTGTAAATATGGCTATTTTTTAATTTCTCGCCATAATATTTGAAGCTAAAAACTAAAAAATAATAATAATAAACCCCAAAGAACTTTTTAGAAACATTTCAAGCGACTCTATGTGTTTCAAAAAGTAGGGTATAATGAGAGAGATTCTAACGGCTCAATTCAATACCTATGGTATGGGTTTGGTAAATGAAGTCGAAATAAAATCAATAGCCTTTAATTCAAAATAATTAATTATTCATCCATCTTTTGGCTTTCTATTGAAGTTAAGGCTTACCGAATAAAAAGAATTTCTTAAGCTACTATTTCGTAGAAATGACACCAGGTAGCCACTTTATAGGATAATATTTAGTCAGTGCATCCTTAATTTTAATTTTTTAGTTCAAATTTTTAGGACAAAAATATTCTGAATTGTCCTGGAATTAAGATTTTTAGTATAAAATTTCAGAAAAAAAAAAAATAAGTACTGGTTAATCTCTAAATAGCATCCCTGAAAATGGCTATATGTGCACTTGCCTTCCTAATTACATACCAAACTATGAGTAAAAACGTACAAGAAAATATAAATGCAAATTAATAAATGATAGTTTAGTTACAGTATCGGTATTTGCAAATGCTGAACTACACTATTCATAAATATTATTTAGCCATGACTATTACAAATTCCGAATTTCATTATTTGAACTTCAAGTAAAATATTGAAATATTAGTTTTTATTTCAAAGAGATACAAACTATTAACTAATACGAAGAAAATCAATTTATCATTTTTATGCTAATAAGTTTCATAAATGTTAATAGTACTTCACTTAATATTTTCTCTGGAAAAGAAAAGTAGCATTTTTTAGGAGAATAAAAATTTGCATATTTAATTTGTTCGGTATAAGCCTTAACTATAATATAGCTCACACACTCCTTTCTCAACACTGTATATATACTCCCTCAGATACTATTAATATATACAGTTTTCTGAAAAGTAAGAAATACTACGTACTTTGATATTATTAAATTGGTAAGAAAAAAGAGCTGCCTGATTCATAACTCATGAGGAAACTCAGTCCAATATAATGGCTAACCAAACCTTATTGCTAGGCCTATCCAATTTATTCAAGGAGCTCTCAAGAGAGAATACCCTTGCAATCCAAAGGGACTGTAGTAGGATTTACATTGAACCTGAACCAATATAAAAATCTGGGTATCTTTAATTCCCGCACTTTACTTCGGCTTTCAGTTATATTCTGTTTTTATTTTCAGTCGACTAATTGGTAACCTAGTCAACTACTTAGGATATGATCACGAACTATGCCTTATAAAAAGGACTAAGCGGTCGTTGCAAATATAATCCGGTTTACAAGTCCGGAGTCGAATCCCACAGAGAACTAAGGCTTAGCTACAGTTGTTCAATATCGTTAATAAACACAAGTCCAAACAATTTCCTAATTATAAAGATTATAATATTTATTTTTATCTAATTAACTAACAAATACTGAAAATTAGTAAAACTATTAAATAACAAGGATAAGGATTGAAGACAAGATTAAGGAGGTCTAGAGTTATGATTTCCCCTATTGTCGGAATCCTTTCCGCTACGTTTCCTATAAATTTGCCTAAGTTTTTTCTACCGATCATGAGCACTCTGACTGTCGTAACTCTCTTCCGAGTAATTACCACAATTTACTAGCCATATTCTCCCGAATTACGCTAGTTGGCATTAAGTACGGCTTACTCGGGTTGCACCAAAGTTTCGTTATCCCTAATCTCACCTTTAAACCCTCCGTATTGATCCCTCATATACGTTAGGAGTGATGTTATTCAACAACTATCTAAATATGCACTCTCTCCCGAGTAATACACACTAAATAGGCACAGTCAATTGATAGCTCTTCAACCAACCACAATAATAAGTAGTTGAACAAATCGAGAAAATACTACAGCAAATCTATATTAACATTATAGGAAAATCATCCTCCAATAGGTTCCATCAAAATCCTAGATAACAAATTAACTATTCATAATAGTATGCAAAACTACAATACTAGAATTCATAACCAATAATGGAAAAATAGGAAGAAGAAAGTGAAAAACTCGTAGAAGAATTCTCCGCCTTGCTCCTAGTGTGTTCTTGCCTCCTTAAGTTGGATCCCCAGCCTCCATGGCGGCTTCGTGCTCTCCCTAGGTCTAAAGTGTGTCAAAAGTCTGTCCCCCCTCCTCAAAATAGCATATTTACATGTATTTATACCAAATAGGGTCGGGCCTAGACGAAACATCTTTTCCTGCGAGAAATAGGACAATCAATCTGTAAAATTTGCACTACCGCACCGCATGAGGTGACGCGCCATGTGGTGTGCTTGTGGGGAAGTTCAGAGAGCTGATTTTGATAGGCTGCAGGAATTTTCCACAGGCGCGGCGCGTCCCGCGCCGCTCCACGCTCCGCGATAGTGGAAATTCGCGAAAATACAAAACAATAAAGTTGTAGTCCTTTCAAATAGTTTTCCAACAATATATTGCGGAGCCCAAACGGAGTTCTGAGCGAACAGTTATGTGCATTTTACTAGACAATGCGCCGTATGCCCGCTCGATTCTTCGTTTCGTTCTTAACTATTATTTGTTGATCCCCGAACACGATCCTGGCTTGATTTCTTAGGCTTTTACTCAGATTTCAAAGCTCCAAGTCACTTGAATTCATTCCATAATATTTACATAGCTCGCAATCACTCCTACAAGGCATAAAATATATAATTAGTGCAAAACACTAGCGATTAAAGCTCAAACTCAATTAGAGTGCAGTACATTAGAGTGTAATAAGCGACTAAAATACGCAATTATAGCCTATCATCAACACCCCACACTTCAACCATTTTTGTCCTCGAGTAATCAAACTACACTTTATGTAGACACGACCTTTTTAAACAATTCTCCTAACTTGTCACACCAAGAATATTTAAAATAGACTAAGCACAAAAGCGTAACATCTTCACCTTAAGATTTGACTCGCAAGTACCATGCATTATTCACAACTCACTCACTTACTCTAACATAGAGATCAATGACATTACCTTTCCTTCATGAATCAGTACCCTCACACAACAAAAGAGAGTAGTTCCACACACAATAAAAGTTATGAACAATTTAGAACTCAAGATAGAAGGAATTCGCTCACTCTCAGAAATAACATTCATATGCCACAAAAGATGCACCATAGGCTTTCCCATAGTGTACTACTCTACTAATCGAGCTCATTCAGTCTAGGATCAAGTAGGACTTTAACAGATTGTATTGTAGGCTGCGGGACGGGTAGGATACATTTAGATATAAGAGTGACTACACCTCCCTAAGCATTTTAATACATATACGTAACATTTAAAACCCCACACTTATGTCAAACCATAACTCCACCTTCACATTAATATACACTAACTCCATACTTCTTTAAGCACAATTACCTTAAGAGTCACTACTATCAAGGAATATTTTTCACAACAATACAACTATTTTTTCTCTTTCTTTTTCAATTCAAGTGGCTCTTACTTTTTCAAAAAAGTGCAACTTTCTCCTTATCTCATTAGTTCCACTTAAAAGTCACACTTTAACTTTTACAAAGTTCATAATAATTCAAGTGCTCACGAGAGGTGAAAAGGTTCAAATAGATGGTTAATTCAAACAATTGGGTAAGGCTTGTAATGTAAGGTTGCCAAAGAAACAGGATTACAGGTTCAAAGGGTTAACTACGTTACATAACAATTAGGCGGGTAAAATATATATGTCTGGCTCAACAAAGAAACTCCTATATCACTTCCAAGACTGAACAAAACTACTATTTCGCTTTGCAAACACACGGGGCAAGTTCTAGACATCAAATGCAATGCACTGAATACACCCAAACGTCACACGCACATGGCACATGACTCACTCAAGATTGGATCATCAAGATACTCTAGTCAAAGCAGTTAAGCAAATTTAAAAATCTACGATTTAAGGTGCTTATACTAGAGTCAAAAACTGAGCCTAAGCGTCAAAATCAAATTACTCGCTATTCTCAAGGCATAACAAAGTCAAGATATATTGCTTCAATTCAATTCTCAGCACAAGTTTTCCTATTTCTAACCAAAAATAAATTTTAACTACACTCGGTTCAAACAAAACCCTTAAAAAAGAACCGCGGCACAAAGAAAAACCGAGGGGGAGTTGCTACAATAACTACAAAGAAAATCTTTTTGTCCTTTTTCTTTAGACTTAAATCCCTCAAGAAAATTGTCTAATAGATCCATCGTCGAGAAAAGTCCAACCTTTTCTAAAAAAAAAATATTCAATTAAACTAACACAACTAAAGTAGCATAGAAATTCACCCAGACAATCTCCTAATCCCACACTTAAAATTGTGCATTGTCCCCAATGCACATCATAACTAATAAGAGGGTAAAAGAAACTTCTTGGTAGGCCAAAGGCCGAAGCACTAACAGCTCATGGGGTACTCAGACTTCTCCCAGGCTTGGTCCTTCGTGCGGGTAACTCACACTTAGTTCCAATCATCTGGTTTGCTGTTGGATCCTTCCAATAGCTTAGCTTTCCATGCTCCTAGAAAATCAAAAGTCGACAGTACAAAATAATACAATTAAAAAAAAATAAAATATAAAAATAAAAGAAAGCAGTAAAGTTGGGTTGCCTCCCAACAAGCGCTTGATCTAACGTTGCGGCACGACGCGAATCACTTTCTGCCTCCACTTTGAACTTATGTATTGGACCCCAAGTTTTGATTCTGCTCTATGATCATGCTCTTGGGGTGGTGGAATGAATCTGACTGGCCTAATAAAACAATGTAGTATTCTGAACTTCTTGACCTTTAGATGAGATGTGTAATCCCGACTTTCTGGCAAGAAGAATTCCAGAATGTAGGCATCTTGTTCCTTATCCCTTGACTCCTCAAGTGGCTCGGACGACTCTATTTCCATATCATCATCCAAACACAATGTGGAAAAATGCTTGGAGTGTGGACCAATGCGCTCAACTACATAAACATTGGGATTGTCAACAACCTCAACACTAATGACACTAGAGTCAACTAAATGCGTACCATCAATGTCCTTGGTTGACTCTGGTATCTCTTCTACAATATCGGCATCCTCAAAATCTAGTTCCATTGATTGTTGGTGTTCTACTCTGACCTTCTCCACTAGCACCTCAATTTCTGTATCTAATTCACTCTCTTCTTGGATACTATTTAGAACATTGGCTTGTTGAGCATTAAATCTTCAACCAGTTGACTCACTTGAACCTTCACGTTGTGAATAGTTTCCTCTTGCCTTTCTATCTGCAGTTGTAATTTACTATTTTGTTTCACAAGGTACTTTATCATATCATTTTATTCCACAAGACACTTTAGCATATCCTTGATCTCTTTCAGGTCATCATCCCTTGGTTCTTTGTTCCTATTAACTTCACAACAAAAAGAAGAACCATGAAAGTAAGGGGTTGAGGGAAGATAAGAAATATAAGCACAACCATGAAAGTGACCATCTTGACCACCACACATATCACACATATTCCACACATAAGATTGAGTTGGTGCACATAACTCGCTCTTGGGAATATTTTGATAATTTTGCCATGGGTGGTTTCCTCCACTATATGCATAAGGAGGATCAAAAGTAGAATTACCAACATCAAAACTCTCATAATTCCAAGATTCCATGTTTTTAAATTCAACAAGTAAAACAAAAATAAAAAATATCAAATACAAAAAATAAAAATAAAAGCTCAAACTTGCAACCTCGAAATATGTACACCTACAGCTACACCGTTAGTTCCCCGGCAACGGCGCCAAAATTTGATCACGCCCAACTATGCCTTATAAAAAGGACTAAGCGGTCATTGCAAATATAATCCAGTTTACAAGTCCGGAGTCGAATCCCACAGAGAACTAAGGCTTAGCTACAACAGTTCAATATCGCTAATAAACAAAAGTCCAAACAATTTCCTAATTATAAAGATTATAATGTTTATTTTTATCTAATTAACTAACAAATACTAGAAAGCAGTAAAACTATCAATTAACAAGGATAAGGATTGGAGACAAGATTAAGGAGGTCTAGAGGTATGATTTTCCCTATTGTCGGAATTCTTTCCGCTACGTTTCCTATAAATTTGCCTAAGTTTTCTCTACCGATCATGAGCACTCTGACTGTCGTAACTCTCTCCCGAGTAATTACCACAATTTACTAGACATACTCTCGAATTACGCTAGCTGGCATTAAGTACGACTCACTCGGATCGCACCAAGGTTTCGTTATCCCTAATCGCACCTTTAAGCCCTCCGTATTGATCCGTTAGGAGTGATGTTGTTCAACACCTATCTAAATATGCACTCTCTCCCGAGTAATACATACTAAAGAGGCACAGTCGATTGAGAGCTCTTCAACCAACCAAAATAATAACGTAGTTGAACAAATAAAGAAAATACTACAGCAAATCTATATTAACGTAACAAGAAAATCATCCTCCAATAGGTTCCATCAAAACCCTAGATAGCAAACTAACTATTCATAATAGTATGCAAAACTACAATACTAGAATTCATAACCAATAATGGAAAAATAGGAAGTAGGAAGTGAAAAACTCGTAGAAGAATTCTTCGCCTTGCTCCTAGTGTATTCTTGCCTCCTTAGGTCAAATCCCCGGCCTCCACGGCAGCTCCTGCTCTCTCTAGGTCTAAAGTGTGTCAAAAGTCTGTCCTCCCTCCTCAAAATAGCATTTTTTTACATGTATTTATACCAAATAGGTGTTGATACCCAATTTTTCCCTGTATATTCTTATATGCGAAATATCTTTAAAATAGCATATATACGCATATATAAGTATATCCAAGCATTTTTACTATTTTTCCCATAATTTTAAGGTTTTTAAAATGATTTATTTCCCTTTTTCATAATTATTATTTTGGTAGCTTATTTATTAGAATTTTATTTATGCTAAAATGTAGCTAACATAATTTTTGTATATTTTATAAATTTATTTGGTATTTTTAAATCTAAATTACATATAATTGCAATATTAGCCTATTTTAAGATTTAATTGCATTTTATACTTACAAAATTGAGTCCGGTATTTTTAATCTAATATTTATATATTATTAATTAATTTAGTATCCTTAATTTGTTTCCAGAAAATATTTTACTATTTTTTTTATAAAATAAATAAGGGAAAATGGCTATTTAAATGCTAGCCTGTTCTTTTTCAATTTTGACCAGATTTGGCACCTCTAATCCAACCCAATTTTAATTTCAATTACCCATCCCAACTCCTAAAATTACCCGACCCACGACCCTTTAACATAACCCGCCCGGATACCCCGTTTAATCCAGGCCGTTGATCAAGATGATCAACGGCCATGTTTTAATCTTTCCTTTTTAATTTACCCTTACCCCCCAAAACCCTAATCACTTTCACCTACCAGCCGCCTCTGAACCCTCCAGTCTCTCAAACTCTCTCGAATCTTCTCAAACCCTAGCCACCATCTCCGCCCTGAAAGCCACCGGAATCCATGGTTTTCAAGGTTATGGAGGCCCTATACCCACCTCCTATTGCTCCTACATGCCTGGTCCTTGAAGATTCAAGGCCTGACCACGACGGAGTTTGGTCCAGGCTTCGTTCGATTCGAGTTCCACGGTCATCTCCGGCCTTGTTCCAGCGCATCATGGTCATTCGAGCCTGACTTTGACCTCTCCGACTTAGATCGGTGACCTTTCAAAGCCTTTCTCATTTCTAGGGTTCTTCTGAAACCCTAACCCTTCGAGGTTTTCTCCAATTCCTTTAGATCCGTTGTGTATCTATGCCTTCCCTAAGTTTTCAAACGATTTCTTTGGTTTTTCTTGCAAAAATTACTTCCAAAACCATTTCTTTTCCGATCTAGGGTTTTCCGAAAAGTTTTAAATGTTTCTCTTTTCTTTTGTGTGTATTTGCCTCTACTATGTTCTTATATGTTCTCCTACCATGTTCTTACATTCTTCTTCTGCTGTATTTTCCTATAATGTGTTCTCGTATGCTTTCTCCACTGTATCTTCTCTACTGTGTTCTGATATGTTTCTCCTACTATATTTCCATTACTATGTTCTTAAGTTTCCTTATTAAACTTCTCAGCATGTTTCTGCTACTGATCTTATCATTTTTTCCGTTTTTTTTGTTTCGTGTTAGTTTCTTCTACTCTATTTTTCTTTGAGCTCTTCTACTGTGCTGTGCATGTTGCCTTTCTATCATGTTTCTCACGAGTGTCAGTTGCTGAGAGGAACATGGTAGAGGTTTCAGTTCTTTCTGAGACCTCTGAACCTATTTTGAGTCTCTGAAATGAGTTTCAAAACACTTGTTTTTCACATGATTCCAGCTTTTGCTAAACTCTTCTAAGAACTGTACACCGGATCCTTTGTATGCTGCTAAACGATACATCTCATCTACTTTTGCTGACCTATGTGACAACTATGGTTCTATGGTCTATTTTCTACTGATTTTTACAATAACACAACATCTTCTTTCATGCTTGACATGTCTATATGCTCTTTATATGCAATGAATTTCCCTCTAAATTGGTTTTCAAATTTGTGATTAGTTCAGACTTCCTATTGAGTATGTCTGATTGATTTTTCTTTCCTTGTTTGCTGATTCTCTCTTTGACTCGACCTAAGTTAAAACCCTTCCCAGCTTTTGCGACTTGGTTCATTCATGGGTCAGTATTTACAAGATCCTTGATTTTTTGATTTACTGGTTGTTAATTGATTTTCTTACCTTATTTGTACAACCGTGTACTTCAAAAAACCCTGTCCTTAAATAACCTTTTATGTATTTGCCCTTAATTACATGCTTTGCACAAAGGCTTATTCAATTTGTTTCCTTAAATTGTTTTACCCGTTTGAATCCGAATCCCTTAATTAAAGGGAAGTCTTGTGTAATTGATGCTTAAGTAACAATACGTTCCTTAACTATTTTCTTACCTTATTTCTGCCTGGTTTTCAACACTATAAATGCACGACTCTTTAACACACATCACACAGGATTTACAATCCGTCACTTCACAATTCACAACCTCTTCTGAACTCATACTTACACACAATAATATTCTCTTCTTGTCTGCACTGTGGCCCGTTCACAAGACCTACTGCTTTTTCTTTGTTTGTTTCTCTGAAACTGGTATGTCTGGATTTAATTTTTAGCACTACAACAATGTGTATTTACTGCTTGTGTGTCCATGTTTGCTTGCTGTTTCTGTATATCTCTGCAGTTAAATTGGCATGCTGATTTCCTTCTGTTTGTTTGTTATGAACCCTCATTCCCCTATTACCCCCTATGTGTTTTGAGTTATGACTTAAGGCATGACAATGTAAGTTGTTGTCCATGAATTAAGTTTGATCAATGGGGATCTTAACCTCTAAAAAATATGTTCTGACAGGCCTAAGGGTATGCCAGCATCTCCCATTGCTGGGTATGCTCATCAGCCTGCCCTTTTTGCCTCTTGCAACTCCCCCATTCCCCTATACCCTTATGTGTACTGATTTAAGCTGTTTCCCTTTTCCCTTTCCCCTTTCAGAATTCCACACTGCACTATATCTTAATCTGGTGATACATTTGGGTGTAAGCACTGCCCGGAGTTCATATGAGACTCTTAGGGAACTTTGACACACCCCAAATGGGAGAAAGGCTTTGAAACATTGATCTCTTGGAGTTGGTTTACTTCATACTTCAGACAGGAAGCCTGAATCAGGCTCTCCTTGGTTGTACCTTTTTAATTTCTGATGTATTTTCTTTACTTCTTTTTTTTGGGCTGTAATAACTTTGTAATAAAACTCTCGGGGATGGCTAGTGAAAAAGGGAGGGGTAACCATGTATGCAAAGGGGTAGATATCCTGCCTATAGGAGTTTCTGAATTTCTGCATTCTCATATAGATAATTTGGCTGTAGGTTATTTCTGAATTTCTGCACCCTCATATAGATAACTTGCCTATAGGAGTTTCTTAATTTCTGCACTTTCATATAGATAACATGCCTATAGACATTCCTGAATTCTGCATTTCACACATAGATACCATGTCCGTAGGAATTCTGCATTCTCTCATATAGATACCATGTCCATAATTACCTGGAAATCAAAATTTTGCATATGCATATAGAGAATATGCCTATAGGTCTTTCTGAATCTCGTATATCCATTCTTCATTAGGCAATCATATTTATAGGTCTTAATCAGTCAACTGCAATTAGATATCATGTTCATAGGTTAAATAAAATTCAGCACCTAGATATCATGTTTATAGGTTTTCTGCATTTTACTATGTCTATGAAAGGGTTTAAAGTCAACAACGCATAGAAAGCATGTCTATAGGAGCTATTAATCAAGTCTGAATCGCTTCACTCGCTTATAAGTCTAAAACCAGTAATAATGACGACCACCATTTGCAGAACCTATAACCTTTTGCTAAAACTTGCTTTCTTTAATAACTGGCGACTTTCTTATATCAGTATGTATTCAGTTTATTTCATTATTTCTAAAAATCAGTAGATATCATGCCTATAGGACCCTCATTCAACACTTAGGCAAGCCTTAGAGTAAAATTATAAACTGAATCAGATTTTTATTAGCTACAACCAAAGGTAGGCCTGCTTCGGGCTTCTTATCTGAACTATGTAATAAATCAGTCTGCCTCAACCTTTAAGTTTTAATCAGACCCTAAACAGTATGTGCAAGTCGTGCTAAAATTATGTGCTTCTCTGTCAAAGGAGGTATATCTGAGCCTTTTACTTGTTACGTGCTTTCCCCATCTTGTTATACATGTTTTTGTCTGTCGCCTTAGTATTTTACCTTTTGAAACCACAAATAAGCCAATATCTCCTCCCTTTAGGATTAGTAGTCCCAAGTCCCTCCGGGGCTAATAGGATTGGGGCGGGTAATAGCATGCAATAGGTAAACGAGACCATTCCGCGCTTTAATACCTTAACAGGGTGGGAAAAGGGTAGATATGGATATGATGACCACGCGATAACATCACGTGTAGCCCCACATTGAGGAGTGATTACCGGATGTTGCGTGGGGTGATCCATATTATTAATGAACCTAGGACCCCCCTTTCCCTTTGTTCTTTGTTTCTTTTAAATCTTTTAAAACCATTTCTTCTAAGAAATCAACTTCCTTTCGTTCTTTTTAACTTTGTTTATTTGTGACTATTACATGAAAATCCCCTCTTATTTGAAACTCTTACTTGCCTATGTGTTATTTGCATTTAAGTCACAACAATAGTTTGGCCGGGAACCACACTAGTGGATCCTGAGGGGTGCCTAACACCTTACCCTTGGGATAATTTCAAGCCCTTACCCAATCTCTGGTTACTTGACTCAAACCCTTCTTAGTGTCCTAATGTACTTAAATCATTAGGTGGCGACTCTTCAATTCAAAACCCAATTCCCAAAAGGGAACGTGTTGTCTTCCCAAATGTCATAAACCCGATTTCGCGAGAAAAAGGGGCGCGACAGCATGGCGACTCTGCTGGGGATTTTCTTTTAGGCTTTTACCATTTCAAGCTATTATTGTGACTTTACACTTCTTTATATGTCTTTATTTTCTTAATGCTTTCAAAGTATTTAATTCCTTCTTTTACTACAAAACTAACTTGTCTTTTGTGTCTTTCCTTTTTCTTTATCGCTTTCCTTAACTGCTTTCCTTTATTACTGTTTTAAATTATGAAGAACTATTGTAATTATTGCTTTAGAACGTGCAAATACGCGATAATTTGTTTAAATTATTGCATAAGCATGTTTTCAACATCATATTCCGCTCGTGCCAAACAAAATATCATAGCAACGCTTATAATGAGTGGTTGCGCCCTTCCGATATTATCACCCCCTAAATCTGGCAAAGGCATATTTGCGGTAAAACTAGTCGATCAACGGTGTAGTCGGCGGTTCCGCGCCTTTCCCTCTTGAGTTGTCCGCTCAAGGGTACCAGTCTAATACCCCATAGAAACCTTACTCTGTTTAATTGTGCATGCATCATGGTCAAACCTAGCCGAGTCAGTTATGTTGTCCGCATAATGACTCTTTAAGATAGCCTTGTCCGAAGTCCATTGGGTTTTCCCAAAACCCAAACGGACACTACTACGTTTTGTGCATTTATTTGGAGAACTAAAATGCTTTTATGCCAATTGTTGATATTAAGTAGTCGAGTCTAGTGGGGGTAAGGGCCTAACCTTCTTGTCTTGCAGAAATATGAGGCACGAAGTCCCTAGATTCGGCATGGTCACTAACATCCACCCCAAACTGCTAAGCTGGTGGAAAGATCTTCATTCCAGCGATCAGACTCTTGTCCGAAAATACCTGGGAAACCTACCTTCTCTCTTGGAAATTCAACCCAACAACAAAATCATAGAAGATGCTACCCTATTCTGGGATTGTGATAGGTCTGTGTTCCGCTTCGGAGACATTGAGATGACACCCTTGCTCGAGGAAATAGGAAGACTAGCTGGTATACCGTGGGAAGCTCCGGGTTTGTTAATGCCGGAAAACCGCAAGGGTAGAGGTTTTCTCAAAATGATGGGTCTAAAGAAGAATCCAGACTTGACATGTTTGAAAGAGTCGTACATTCCCTATGACTACTTGTGCGAGAGGTACGGTCATAGCAAATCTTACCGTACTTATCATGACGAGTTCGCCCTTACATCATTGGGGCATATTCACCGAAGGGTCTTTGTCTTCATGTTCTGTTTCTTGGGGATGATAGTGTTTCCAATGAAGAAAACAAGAATCCATACCAGGCTAGCTATGGTCACCAAAACTCTAATGGAAGGAATTGACGGACAACCATTCAGTCTTGTGACAATGATCATTGCAGAGATATACCGAGCCCTAGAAAGGTGTCAACATGGAGCCAAACATTTCGAGGGTTGTAATCTTCTACTTCAACTTTGGCTCATGGAACATCTCCAAAAGGGTGAGTACCGACAGGAAATCCATCGAAGGGACTGGGACGATCATACAACCTTTCATCACCCAAAGCGAATGAATTACATGCCCAACATGTTTGTCCTACCGGAGAATGCTAGAGAATGGGTCGAACTCTTTGATAATTTGAATGAGGACCTGGTACAATGGATGTTCGAGTGGTTCCCTACTGAAGAATTCATCATTCGATCCAGGGATGCGCTGTTTCTGATACTGATCGGTTTGAGGGGAACCTACCCTTATGTCCCTCTCCGAGTTATGAGACAGGCTGGTAGGAAGCAGGTTATACCAAGGGTCGACAAGACGAGTCACTTCCGGGCTGACTTCCAGAATGACGATAGTCCGTACAGGTGCTAGGCTCAGCATATGTGGCACTGCAAGATTGTCTTAGGAAGGGACACCATCGAACCAGACAGATACCATGCTGGTTGTACCCTACACTATTCAGACTGGCTGGAGGACAATCACAATGGTCTGGGTCAACCCGGGTTCGTTCGAGGTCACAGGATCATCGATGAAAAGGCTGAAGCACAAGTCAAGTACAATCAACTGCGCAAGAGTATTCGGGAATGTGAAAGTGAGCACCGCGAAATACAAGAAGCCAATCAAAAACTAATTGAAGAGTGGAAGGATATGGCTATCAGTGCCAACAAACGATTGGTCTATTTGGAGCGAGGTATTGTAGAATTGGAAAAGAAGTTTCTGAAGAGGGCCGAAGACTGCCGGACTGCTGAAGGAAATGAAGGCGGACATCTGGCCAGAGCTTACTTGCTACTAGGACTGCGCAAGCTAGGGGAGCTGTTCGATGGATCTAGCAATGCCGAGTCTGGGGAAGGTCCCTCTGGGACCAAATAGATAGGAATTTCCATTTTCGCTTTATAAGATGTAATATGGCCGATGGCCATTAGTGATTTATATTTTCTTGTTATTTAGTGTCGTTTTGGGATTCGTCTACCTTTTATCAATTTAGCATTCTAAGTTCTCCAAATTAATTTGTCGCTAGGCCTACCTCGGGCACAACGAGGTCCCAAAATTAGGACGCACTTTATATTTCAGCACTACGTGTTTAAATATTGCAACATTTTTCTAATGATCCTCACTGACTTGTTACCTTTTTGTTTTTACTTTTATTTATTATTTACCCTCCCCAAAGGTTAGTTCGTGAACTCTGGAAACATCATCATATTTTACGAGATCCAGGGGCCCTCCACCTACTCCTCCTCCCAGTCCTGTCAGACACAAAAACAAAGGAAAAATGGAAGATTCGAACAACTCAGCTGAACGGGTAGATGTCACTCATGGTACTCTGGTCCCCAAGGAAAATGCATCCCAACTAGAACAAAAGCTGTTGAAGTTTCAGGAAGAACTTAACCAAGTCCGGAATCTGGCAAATCTGTCATTTTCCCTCACTACTTCAGAGGTTACTTTCCCAAATACTCAGAATCCTGTACCTATGCAAAACATCCCAAAGCAACAAAACCATCCCGCTCCTCACCACCACTGCAATACCTGCCATACCTCAAATAACACCCCACTGCCCATCCCAGAACTCCAGAACCCCACAAATGACCACTGCCACACCCAACATAATACCCCCATCTACGTGGAGACTGTGCCACACTCCACCCAACCCATCTCAAGCACACCCAAGTCCGATGAAAAGGACTTGCTCATCAGAAATCTGGCCGAAGAGCTTAAAAAGTTGACTAGAAGAATTCAAGGCGTTGAAGGTAGTAAGGGAATTGAGGGGCTAAACTATGAAGATCTTTGCATATAGCCTGATGTCGAACTGCCGAGGGGTACAAACCTCCCAAGTTCGAGATGTTTGATGGTACAGGGGATCCAAGGGTCCACTTGAGAACATACTGTGACAAGCTGGTCGGAGTGGGAAGAGACGAGAGAATCCGCATGAAGCTTTTCATGAGGAGCTTGAAGGGAGATGCCTTATCTTTGTACATTAGCCAAGATCCGAAGAAGTGGTCAAGCTGGGTAAGCATGGCGTCTAATTTTATGGACAGATTCAGGTTCAACACAGAGAATGCACCAGATGTGTTCTATATTCAAAACTTGAAGAAGAAACCCACAGAGACCTTCCGTGAGTATGCTACTCGATGGAGATCAGAAGCTGCTAAGGTTAGGCCTGCCTTGGAAGAAGAGCAAATGAACAAATTCTTCGTTTGGGCCCAAGACCCACAGTATTCTGAGAGACTGATGCTGATCGAGAATCAGAAATTTTCTGATATCATCAAGCTAGGAGAAAGGATCGAGGAAGGCATCAAGAGTGGTATGGTTACGAACTTTGAAGCCTTGCAAGCTACCAATAAGGCTTTATTGTCTGGTGGTACGTCCAAGAAAAGGGACGTAGGTGCTGTAATGGTTGCACAAAGGACCAAATCCCCTATCAAATACCAAATCTATTCAATGCCTCCACTCACCTATCAACCTACTCCGAATTACCAAGCACCCTCACCCCCTTACCATACTCCACCACCCACTTATCAATCATCTCCACCTCCCGCATATCAGCCCACTTCACCCAAATACTCCCAACCAGCACATGTTTACCAAGCCTACAACACCCAACCATCCCACAATCAATCACCTCCCCCACGTCAAAACTTCCCTAGACCCCGACCAAAATTTTGACCGCAGGCCTCCCAAACAGTATACTGCCATTGCTGAACCAATTGACCAGCTGTACGAAAGGCTCAAAGCTGCTGGTTATGTCACCCCTATCCCTGCTATAACCCCCGAAAACCCTTCTCAGCGGGTCAATCCAAATAAATCCTGTGCATACCATTCCGGCATGAAAGGACATACCATTGATGAATGCCGCTCTCTGAAAATAAGATACACACGTTGATTGATAACAAGATCATTGTAGCAAAGGAGCCTGCTCCGAATATCCGCAATAACCCTCTGCCAGACCACAAGGGTGGAGGTGTTCACATGATCGAGATAGAGGATGACTGGGACCCCAAGGGATCAATCAGTTTAATCACAGAAGGCGACGATCCAAAGAAGCCAGTAGTCACCCTTAATCCGATTGTGGTCCAAATTCAGCCTTCTGGGGAGGCCGAGGTAAAAATGTCCATGCCACTCGAGTTTGAAGCACCATCCTCTGCAAAGACGCCAACGCTGATTGAAGTTGAGTTTATGTCGCCAGCAAACGCACCTGCACCCTTTGAAGTTGTAGTTTTACCGCCTAAGGGTCCTGCTCCGTTCGGAGTAAAGATAGCCACGCCAATTCCAGTGGCAATGTCGGCGGTAACACCATTCCACACTAATACCATACCTTGGGACTACACAGCCGAGGCCAGAAGAAAGGGGAAGGTCAAGTTCGGGGAAGCCGTTGCGGCACAAGGTATGACAAAAACCGGTAGGGTTTATACTCTAGAGCATTTTGCCGAGTCAAGCAAACAAGCCTCTAGTCGGCCAACCATCACTGAAACTGGGCCCGACGATCTCTGGAGAAAGATACAGGCCAAGGAATACTCGGTCGTTGATCAGCTGAACAAAACACCGGCGCAAATTTCCATCCTTGCTTTGCTACAAAGTTCCGATGCACACAAGAATGCCTTGCTAAGAGTGCTGAGTGAGGCATATGTACCAAGTAACATCACCGGCGGAGAGATGGCTAACATGGTAGGCCAAGTATTGGAAAGTGACATGATCACTTTTCACGAAGATGAGCTGCCACTAGAGGGGTTGAGTCACAACAAGGCATTGTACATCACCGTGCAGTGCGAAGATTATTTTATGACAAGAATCCTGATTGATGGAGGGTCCAGCCTCAACATTTGTCCGTTGGTAACACTCAGGACATTAGGAAAGGGCTTGCATGAGATCAAGGACGGGGCCATCAACGTCAAAGCTTTCGACGGATCCCAAAGTTCCACTATTTGGGAAATTAGCCTGTATTTGCAAATGGGGCCTACTTGGTTTGATGTTGATTTTCAAGTGATAGACGTGCCGGCATCTTACAATTTGTTGTTGGGACGACCATGGATTCATGCCGCTGGGGCTGTAGCATCGACACTACATCAGGCAGTGAAGTTTGAGTGGAACCACCAAGAAGTGATCATTCACGGCGACGGTAGCAATCCCATATACAGTCGCCAGACTATCCCAGCAATCGGGCGCAGAAGAAAGATAGGTTAGGAAACTTACCACCACATCGAGCGAGTCAACACCGTTGATAAGGATAAATGGTGGGACAACAAAATTGAAAGCATACTAAACTGGAGCGGATATGAAACTGGCAAGGGACTTGGCAAGAATCTCCAAGGAATCACTAAGCCCATCAAGCTCAAGAAACATGGCACCACCTTCGGATTGGGGTATGAGTATACCTGGAAAGAATTCAACGACTGGTCGCCACCATGGTGCGGTCCTTACTACCCATTGGAGCAACCAATACCCCGCTTGGAGCAGACTTTCCAACCAGCCAAAGTTATCTATGGGTCAGAAGAAGAGGAAGCACTGGCAGCAGTGAGGAATTTGTTCTTGGAAGACAATAATATGGATTGTTGTGTCGTTTTCGAGGAGGAGGGGGAGGAAGGCCCTTCCATACAGGCTGTAAGCAGAGGAGCATGCCTCAATAACTGGACTATCAGAATCACCAGAGCCCGGCGAGCCTCGGGCATTACTATTACTTATCTTGATGAACCAATGACTGTGACATGCAACGAGACAACGCAACAAACGGACATACATTCAGAGGAAGATGATATACCGGAAGAGATTGTTAAAGAAGTTGAGAATTTTGAGAACAGACCTAAGTCCAACCTGGACGAGACTGAGATTGTTAACCTGGGAGATGCAGAAAACATCAAAGAAACACGAATCAACGTTCACTTATCACCGTCAGAAAAGGTAAAGTACACAGAATTTCTAAAAGAGTATGAGGACATATTCGCATGGTCGTATGATGACATGACTGGGCTAAGTACATCTATTGTGGCACACAAACTGCCGACTGATTCAACATGTCCACCGGTGAAGTAGAAGCTCAAAAAATTCAAGCCAGATATGAGTTTGAAAATCAAGGAAGAAGTCACCAAGCAGGTCAAAGCGAAAGTTCTCAGGGTGGTGGAATACCCAACGTGGTAAGCTAACATTGTGCCAGTGCCAAAAAAAGACGGGAAGGTCAGAGTCTGTGTCGACTACCAGGATCTCAACCGGGCCAATCCAAAAGACGACTTCCCCTTGCCAAACATACACATCCTGATTGATAATTGCGCCAAGCACGAGTTGCAATCATTTGTAGATTGTTTCGCTGGGTATCATTAGATCTGGATGGATGAAGAAGATGCTGAGAAAACGGCTTTCATTACGTGTGGGGAATGTACTGCTACAAGATGATGTTGTTTGGCCTTAAGAACGCAGGGGCCACCTACATGAGAGCCATGACTACCATTTTCCATGATATGATACACAAAAAGATCGAGGTGTACGTAGACGACGTCATCATTAAGTCAAAGAAGGCCACTGATCACATGGAAGATTTGAGGAAGCTTTTCAATAGACTGCGAAGGTACAACCTAAAGCTGAATCCCGCAAAGTGTGCATTTGGGGTTCCAGCTGGAAAATTGCTTGGTTTATTGTGAGTCGCCGGGGAATAGAACTAGATCCATCGAAGATCAAAGCCATTCAAGAATTGCCACCGCCAAAGAACAAGAAGGATGTAATGAGTTTCTTGGGGAGACTTAACTACATCAGCCGGTTAATATCACAATCTACAGTTATCTGTGAGCCAATCTTCAAGATGTTGAAGAAGGATGCCGCCACCGAAAGGACTAATGACTGCCAAAAAGCTTTCGACAGAATCAAGGAATACCTGTCAACACCACCAGTCTTAGTCCCGCCTGAACCAGGTAGACCTCTGATACTCTACATCGCAGTGTTAGATGGTGCCTTCGGCTGCGTCCTGGGGCAGCATGATGAAACGGGAAGGAAAGAGCAGGCCATCTATTATCTCAGCAAGAAGTTCACTCCGTACGAGGCCCGGTATTCTCTATTAGAACGTACCTGTTATGCTCTAACTTGGGTGGCTCAGAAGCTGAGGCACTACTTCTGTGCCTATACTACATATCTCATATCAAGAATGGATCCTTTGAAATACATCTTTCAGAAGCCCATGCCCACCGGAAAGCTAGCCAAGCGGCAGATCCTGTTGAGTGAGTTGACATTATCTACGTAACTCAGAAAGTAGTCAAGGGACAGGCACTAGCAGATCACCTGGCCGAAAACCCCGTGGATGGAGGATACGAACCCCTGAAAACGTATTTTCCTGACGAAGAGGTATCATTCATAGGAGAAGATATTGCAGAATCCTATGACGCGTGGAGAATGTTTTTCGATGGAGCAGCAAATTTCAAAGGAGTCGGCATAGGAGCAGTCCTAGTATCAGAAATCGGTCAGCATTATCCGGTGTCTTCCAAACTCAGGTTCCCATGCACCAACAATATGGCCGAGTACGAAGCCTGCATCTTAGGGCTCAAGATGGCTATTGACATGAACATTCAAGAGTTGCTAGTAATTGGGGATTCAGATCTGCTCATACACCAGGTCCGAGAAGAATGGGCAACCAAGAACTCCAAGATACTCCCTTATCTGCATCATGTACAGGAGTTGAGGAAGAGGTTCACAAAGACAGAATTCCGACATGTTCCCAGAATCCAGAATGAGTTTGCCGATGCGTTGGCTACCCTGTCATCCATGATACAACATCCGGACAAAAGCTTCATTGATCCCATTCCAGTAAAGATCCATGATCAGCCAGCTTACTGTGCTCATGTCGAGGAAGAAGCAGACGGAAAACCTTGGTTTCAGGATATCAAGGAGTACTTGGCAAAAGGAGAATACCCAAAACTTGCAAACGCTACTCAGAAGCGTACACTTCGAAGGTTGTCCAACAATTTCTTTCACAGCGGAGGAATCCTATATAGAAGGACTCCTGATTTGGGACTATTAAGGTATGTCGACGCAAAAGAAGCATCCAGGCTGTTAGAGGAAATTCATGCCGGGACTTGCGGTCCACATATGAACGACTTTGTTTTGGCAAAGAACATACTCTGAGCTGGTTACTTCTGGATGACTATGGAGACGGATTGCATCCAGTATGTCAGGAAATACCACCGCTGTCAGGTACATGCAGACATGATAAAGGTACCTCCCAATGAGCTTAATGCAACAAGCTCACCATGGTCGTTCGCCGCTTGGGGAATGGATGTTATTGGACCAATCGAACCTGCCGCTTCCAACGGGCACAGGTTTATTCTAGTGGCAATTGATTATTTCACCAAATGGGTCGAAGTAGCATCTTACAAAGCAGTAACCAAGAAAGTCGTGGCAGACTTCATCCGCGACCGTATCGTTTGTCGATTCGGGATTCCAGAGTCCATCATTACTGATAATGGCTCCAACCTCAACAGTGACCTGATGAAATCCATGTGTGAAACCTTCAAGATCAAACACAAGAATTCTACGGCCTACAGACCGCAGATGAACGGAGCCGTAAAGGCCGCCAACAAGAATATCAAGAAGATACTAAGGAAGATGATAGAGAAGCATAAGCAGTGGCACGAGAAGCTACCATTTGCTTTATTGGGGTACCGCACCACAGTCCACACATCAACCGGGGCAACTCCCTATATGCTGGTTTATGGTACAGAAGTCGTCATTCCTGCCGAGGTAGAAATTCCTTCCTTGAGGATCGTACAAGAAGCTGAGCTCAACGACACAGAATGGGTGAAGAGTCGTTACGAGCAACTAGCTCTTATAGATGGTAAAAGAATGAATGCAGTATGTCATAGTCAGCTTTATCAAAACAAAATGTCCAGAGCCTTCAACAAAAGAGTCAAGCCGAGACAGTTCACACCGGGGCAGCTGGTGTTAAAGAAAATTTTTCCGCATCAAGATGAAGCCAAAGGGAAATTCTCTCCTAACTGGCAAGGCCCATACATAGTTCACCGAGTTCTAACAGGAGGAGCCCTTATACTTGCAGAAATGGATGGGGAAGTTTGGCCAAAACCAATCAATTCAGATGCAGTCAAACGTTACTATGTGTAATCTTATGTATTCCTATATGATGTAATTTGAACTACGTCTGACCTAATTCCCGTTTAAGAAGGGATACGTAGGAAGCCTTATGGGTTCGGTCACAATTCAATAAAATTTCCATTTTTCCCGCAATTAGAAACTGGGGCAGAATTTTGAGGAGGACCCTCAAAGTTCCGAAGTTATTTCAGCCGATCATCGCAAGCAGCCGCCAGAAGTATCAACCCAATAAACTGGGGCAGAATTTTGAGGAGGGCCCTCAAAATTCCGTAGCAGGAGAGGTGGCAATGTCCTGAACCACGTCACAGTCGTCGGTTCATCTAAAAAGTTATTTCTTAACTATATACTTATGTCATATCTTTTTACAAACTCATGCATGTTTATTATCGAAACTGCTTTGTTTGGCAACGCTACCCCAGTGATACATATTGGTATCACCAGATCAAAGCCGAGCAGGTCAAGCAAAGTCAGCGGGGATATGAACTAACCTTTCCCCTTTATAAAACTCACAATTTTTCTTTGGATGCAGGCACCCGAGTCGCAAAATCATCAAACATATTATACACTCATATTGTTCAGGACCACAACCTATTCACAGTTGCTATCCGCACACAATATCCCTAGCAGCCACAATATCGCAATCAGCTAAGAAAACTCTATTACCATTTATCTCTTGCATAAGGCTACCATTTTGCCTTCCGAGACTAAGCACTGTCTCCATCTGCATCTCCTGCATTGTATAAGGCTACTATTCTGCCTTCTGAGACTAAGCACTGTCTCCATCTGCATCTCCTGCATTGCATAAGTCTACTATTCTGCCTTCCGAGACTAAGCACTGTCTCCGTCTGCATCTTCTACATTGCATAAGGCTACTATTCTGCCTTTCGAGACTAAGCACTGTCTCCATCTACATCTCCTGCATTGCATAAGGCTACCATTCTGCCTTCCGAGGTTAAGCTCTACCTCCATTTGCACTTGCACGACTGAAAGATCGCCACTTTATTTACGCTTGCATGGCTGAAGGATCGCCGTTTCATTTACATTTGCATGGCTGAAAGATCACCACTTTATTTACATCTGCATGGTTGAAAGATCTCCACTTTATCTACATCTGCATGGCTGAAAGATCGCCACTTTATTTACATCTGCATGGCTGAAAGATCGCCACTCTATTTACGTTTGCATGGCCGAAAGAGCGTCGTTTTACTTACATCTGCATGGCTGAAAGATCGCCACCTATTACATTTCATGGGCTGAAAGATCGCCACCTACTGCATCTCATGGGCTGAAAGATCGCCAAATTGTCCAAAGGCGTCATTGTTCAGAGGCACCATTTTCATAGCCCGAGAACACCATGCCATGGCCTGAGGATCCCTTTAATCTTTTGCATATCATTATTCAAAGGCATCATGGTTCGGAGGCATCATTCTCATAGCCCGAGAGCATCATTTCATAGCCTGCGAATCCTTTATTATACGCTTCATGGCCCAGGACATCATGGTCTGAAGACGTTATCCTAACCGTCCAACGACAACATTCATGATCCAACGGGAACTTGCATCACGTTTAAATTTATGTACGATATGCGTTTGTATTGTTTATTTGCAGGTAAACCGGCGAGCCACGGCCGTCTCGGCAGGAGCGATTCCGCCCCAGTTCCCACAGCCCTACTAAACCTTAACCATTCATCCCAGCCTGATTATTGCGTCCGTTCTTGAGCAGTCTCCATCGGCATACTCCGCCAACGGATCCTGAACTACATACGGCCTGATTCCTGTAAAACCAGAGATATGTAGGCAGCTCAGAAGCCGGAGCACAGCTAGATTTTCTTCAAAATATTTCGTTCGGTCAAAATTGGTCATCATGTGTTTACCCAACAACTCTTTCATCCTTTCCGGGTAAAGAGGGGCAGCTGTTGATACCCAATTTTTCCCTATATATTTTTATATGCGAAATATCTTTAAAATAGCATATATACGCATATATAAGTATATCCAAGCATTTTTACTATTTTTCCCATAATTTTAAGCTTTTTAAAATGATTTATTTCCCTTTTTCATAATTATTATTTTTGGTAACTTATTTATTAGAATTTTATTTATGCTAAAATGTAGCTAACATAAGTTTTGTATATTTTATAAATTTATTTGGTATTTTTAAAGCTAAATTGCATATAATTGCAATATTAGCCTATTTTAAGATTTAATTGCATTTTATACTTACAAAATTGAGTCCGGTATTTTTAATCTAATATTTATATATTATTAATTAATTTAGTATCTTTAATTTGTTTCCAGAAAATATTTTACTATTTTTTATAAAATAAATAAGGGAAAATGGCTATTTAAATGCTAGCCTGTTTTTTTTTTCAATTTTGGCCAGATTTGGCACCTCTAATCCAACCCAATTTTAATTTCAATTACCCAGCCCAACTCCTAAAATTACCCGACCCACGACCATTCTACATAACCCGCCCGGATCCCCCGTTTAATCCAGGCCGTTGATCAAAATGATCAACGGCCACGTTTTAATCTTTCCTTTTTAATTTACCCTTACCCCCCAAAACCCTAATCACTTTCACCTACCAGCCGCCTCTGAATCCTCCAGTCTCTCAAACTCTCTCGAATCTTCTCAAACCCTAGCCACCATCTCCGCCCTGAAAGCCACCGGAATCCATGGCTTCCAAGGTTATGGAGGCCCTATACCCACCTCCTATTGCTCCTACATGCCTGGTCCTTGAAGATTCAAGGCCTGACCACGACGAAGTTTGGTCCAGGCTTCGTTCGATTCGAGTTCCACGGTCATCTCCGGCCTTGCTCCGGCGCATCATGGTTGCTCGAGCCTGACTTTGACCTCTCCGACTTAGATCGGTGACCTTTCAAAGCCTTTCTCATTTCTAGGGTTCTTCTGAAACCCTAACCCTTCGAGGTTTTCTCCGATTCCTTTAGATCCGTTGTGTATCTATGCTTTCCCTAAGTTTTCAAACGATTTCTCTGGTTTTTCTTGCAAAAATTACTTTCAAAACCATTTCTTTTCCGATCTAGGGTTTTCTGAAAAGTTTTAAATGTTTCTCTTTTCTTTTGTGTGTATTTGCCTCTACTATGTTCTTATATTTTCTCCTACCATGTTCTTACATGCTTCTTCTGCTGTATTTCCGTATACTGTGTTTTCGTATGATTTCTCCAATGTATCTTCTCTACTGTGTTCTGATATGTTTCTCCTACTATATTTCCATTACTATGTTCTTAAGTTTCCTTATTAAACTTCTCAGCATGTTTCTGCTACTGATCTTATCATTTTTTCCATTTTTTTTGTTTCGTGTTAGTTTCATCTACTCTATTTTTCTTTGAGCTCTTCTACTGTGCTCTGCATGTTGCCTTTCTATCATGTTTCTCAGTTTCAGTTGCTGAGAAGAACATGGTAGAGGTTTCAGTTCTTTCTGAGACCTCTGAACCTATTTCGAGTCTCTGAAATGAGTTTCAAAACACTTGTTTTTCACATGATTCCAGCTTTTGCTAAACTCTTCTAAGAACTGTACATCGGAGCCTTTGTATGCTGCTAAACGATACTTCTCATCTACTTTTGCTGACCTATGTGACAACTACGCTTCTGTGATCTATTTTCTACTGATTTTTACAATAACACAACATCCTCTTTCATGATTGACATGTCTATATGCTCTTTATATGCAATGAATGATTTTCAAATTTGTGATTAGTTCAGACTTCCTTTTGAGTATGTCTGATTGATTTTTCTTTCCTTGTTTGCTGATTCTCTCTGTGACTCGACCTAAGTTAAAACCCTTCTCAGCTTTTGCGACTTGGTTCATTCATGGGTCAGTAATTACAAGATCCTTGATTTTTTGATTTACTGGTTGTTAATTGATTTTCTTACCTTATTTGTACAACCGTGTACTTCAAAAACCCTGTCCTTAAATAACCTTTTATGTATTTGCCCTTAATTACATGCTTTGCACAAAGGCTTATTCAATTTCTTTCCTTAAATTGTTTTACCCGTTTGAATCCGAATCCCTTAATTAAAGGGAAGTCTTGTGTAATTGATGCTTAATTGACAATCAGTTCCTTAACTATTTTCTTACCTTATTTCTGCCTGGTTTTCAACACTATAAATGCACGACTCTTTAACACACATCACACAGGATTTACAATCCTTCACTTCACAATTCACAACCTCTTCTGAATTCATACTTACACACAAAAATATTCTCTTCTTATCTGCACTGTGGCCCGTTCACAAGATCTACTGTTTTTTCTTTGTTTGTTTCTCTGAAACTGGTATGTCCGGATTTAATTTTTAGCACTACAACAATGTGTATTTACTGCTTGTGTGTCCATGTTTGCTTGTTGTTTCTGTATATCTCAGCAGTTAAATTGGCATGTTGATTTCCTTCTGTTTGTTTGTTATGAACCCTCATTCCCCTATTACCCCCTATGTGTTTTGAGTTATGACTTAAGGCATGGCAATGTAAGTTGTTGTCCATGAATTAGGTTTGATCGATGGGATCTTAACCTCTAAACAATATGTTCTGACAGGCCTAAGGGTGTGCCAGCATCTCCCATTGCTGGGTATGCCCATCAACCTGCCCTTTTTGCCTCTTGCAACTCCCCCATTCCCCTATACCCTTATGTGTACTGATTTAAGCGGTTTCCCTTTTCCCTTTCTCCTTTCAGAATTTCACGCTGCACTATATCTTAATCTGGTGATACATTTGGGTGTAAGCACTGCCCGAAGTTCATATGAGACCCTTAGGGAACTTTGACACACCCCAAATGGGAGAAAGGCTTTGAAACATTGATCTCTTGGAGTTGGTTTACTTCATACTTCAGACAGGAAGCCTGAATCAGGCTCTCCTTGGTTGTACCTTTTTAATTTCTGATGTATTTTCTTTACTTCTTTTTTCTGGGCTGTAATAACTTTGTAATAAAACTCTCGGGGATGGCTAGTGAAAAAGGGAGGGGTAACCATGTATGCAAAGGGTTAGATATCCTGCCAATAGAAGTTTCTGAATTTCTGCATTCTCATATAGATAATTTGCCTATAGGTTATTTCTGAATTTCTGCACCCTCATGTAGATAACTTGCCTATAGGAGTTTCTTAATTTCTGCACTTTCATATAGATAACATGCCTATAGACATTCCTGAATTCTACATTTCACACATAGATACCATGTCCGTAGGAATTCTGCATTCTCTCATATAGATACTATGTCCATAATTACCTGGAAATCGGAATTCTGCATATGCATATAGAGAATATGCCTATAGGTCTTTCTGAATCTCGTATATCCATTCTTCATTAGGCAATCATATTTATAGGTCTTAATCAGTCAACTGCAATTAGATATCATGTTCATAGGTTAAATAAAATTCAGCACCTAGATATCATGCTTATAGGTTTTCTGCATTTTACTATGTCTATGAAAGGGTTTAAAGTCAACAACGCATAGAAGGCATGTCTATAGGAGCTATTAATCAAGTCTGAATCGCTTCACTCGCTTATAAGTCTAAAACCAGTAATAATGACGACCACCATTTGCAGAACCTATAACCTTTTGCTAAAAATTGCTTTCTTTAATAACTGGCGACTTTCTTATATCAGTATGTATTCATTTTATTTCATTGTTTCTAAAAATCAGTAGATATCATGCCTATAGGACCCTCATTCAACACTTAGGCAAGCCTTAGGGTAAAATTATAAACTGATCAGATTTTTATTAGCTACAACCAAAGGTAGGCCTGCTTTGGGCTTCTTATCTGAACTATGTAATAAATCAGTCTGCCTCAACCTTTAAGTTTTAATCAGACCCTAAACAGTATGTGCAAGTCGTGCTAAAATTATGTGCTTCTCTGTCAAAGGAGGTATATCTGAGCCTTTTACTTGTTATGTGCTTCCCCCCAACTTGCTATACGTGTTTTTGCCTGTCGCTTTAGTATTTTACCTTTTGAAACCACAAATAAGCCAATATCTCCTCCCTTTAGGATTAGTAGTTCCAAGTACCTCCGGGGCTGATAGGATTGGGGAGGGTAATAGCATGCAATAGGTAAATGAGACCATTCCGCGCTTTAATACCTTAACGGGGTGGGAAAAGGGTAGATATGGATATGATGACCACGCGATAACATCACGTGTAGCCCCTCATTGAGGAGTGATTATTCGGATGTTATGTGGGGTGATCCATATTATTAATAAACCTAGGACCCTCTTTCCCTTTGTTCTTTGTTTCTTTTAAATCTTTTAAAACCATTTCTTCTAAGAAAATCAACTCCCTTTCTTTCTTTCTAACTTTGTTTATTTGTGACCATTACATGAAAATCCCCTCTTATTTGAAACTCTTACTTGCCTATGTGTTATTTGCATTTAAGTCACAACAATAGTTTGGCCGGGAACCACACTAGTGGATCCTGAGGGGTGCCTAACACCTTCCCCTTGGGATAATTGCAAGCCCTTACCCAATCTCTGGTTACTTGACTCAAACCCTTCTTAGTGTCCTAATGCACTTAAATCATTAGGTGGTGACTCTTCAATTCAAAACTCAATTCCCAAAAGGGAACGAGTTGTCTTCCCAAATGTCATAAATCCGATTTCGCGAGAAAAAGGGGGCGCGGCAATAGGGCCGGGCCCAGACGAAACATCTTTTCCTGCAAGAAATAGGACAATCACTCTGTAAAATTTGCACTACCGCGCCGCATTGGGCGACGCGCCATGCGGTGTGATTGTGGGAAAGTTCAAAGAGATGATTCTGACAGGCTGCAGGAATTTTTCACAGGCGCGGCGCGTCCCGCGCCACTCCACGTGCTGCAGTAGTGGGAATTCACGAAAATGCAAAACATGAAAGTTGTAGCAATTTCAAATAGCCTTCCAACAATATATTGTGGAGCCCAAATACAGTTCTGAGCCAAAAGTTATGTGCATTTTACTAGACAATGTGTCGTATGCCCGCTCGATTCTTCGTTTCGTTATTAACTATCATCCGTTGATCCCCGAACACGATCCCAACTTGATTCCTTGGGCTTTTACTCAGACTTCGAAGCTCCAAATCACTTGAATTCATTCCATAATGTTTACATAGCTCGCAATCACTCCTACAAGGCATAAAATACACAATTAGTGCAAAACACTAGCGATTAAAGCTCAAACTCAATTAAAGTGCAGTACATTAGAGTGTAATAAGCGACTAAAATGCGCAATTATAGCCTATCATCAGGATACAAAAAGAAAAATCGACAATTCACCCCCCTCTTATACTTTCAGCTGCCCAGTAGACTTTTTCGGTAGCAATAATCATGGTTATTGACCTAATGCAGAAGTATAATGAAATAGGATTTTAGTTTCAAGGCTATATTTACCAAACTTAGAAGAGGCAAAAGACCATGAAGTGCCCTGCAGGCCCAAGGGCACATCCAGATGCGTATGCACCTTCTTGCATGCGGTATCACGGGATACCGCTTTGTCAAATTTTTTTACTAGATATGCATAAGAAAAATATAAAAAATGATAATTTTTATCGTTATAGTAATTTGTCATTAGTCTATTTTTTAAAATTGTGACACCGCTTATGAAATATTCTACGTACGCCACTGGACACATCTGATGTGAGAAACATTGAGTCTTACATTTTCTGATGATTTAGGGGCACATTTATTTATTTTATAAAATTTTTGAAGATGGGAATATTTGTCAATATTATTTTCTTGATTCACATTGCTTGTTTCTGGTAGGTTCACTAATCAGGGTCTCTTTGGTTAATGTTTATGAACTTCCACAGATAATTTCTGCACATGGTATCACAGCCAGACCCATCGGTCCCTGCTGTTTTGTTATTCAATGTTGGGCCCCCCGTTATATATACTCATGCTCCAGCCAAACTCCTAATAGTATCAACCACTAGATCTGTGTCCTTTGCACCTAACTTTTTTCACCACTCTTTTTAAGTTAAGAGGATCCATACCTAAGCTTCCAACTGACCTATAAAAATACTTACAAATACACTGGTTTGACTAGCTACCCTTTTCATGGTAAAAAATAAAGAAAAACAGAAGAAAAAGGTCAAATACTAATCTATACCTTAGTCTCAAACAGGACTGGTAGTTGCACCTGTTCACCTTAGTGAATTTTGTACAAAAATATTTATATCTACTCAAATTCTGTTCCTTTAAATGCATATAAAGGGTACATTGTTAAGAGACAAAGACAGGAAGAAACAGGACTAATGGAGGACCAGCCATTATTACCTAGTATACTTGACATGACAACTAAGTTATCAGACATGTCGTCGGACGAAATCGAAGAATTCTTGGAACACAAGAATGTGTCTTTTAAAGGGTATTTCAAGTTGTTTGCATGGGAATCAAGGCTACTTTGGCTTCTATCAGGGGCTGTTATTATAGTCTTGATTTTTAACTACATGCTTGGTTTTGTTACACTCATGTTTGTTGGACATTTTGGTTCATTGGAATTAGCTGCTGCTTCCATTGTTAGTGTGGGAATTCAAGGCTTTGCTTATGGTGTTATGGTATTTCTTTTGTTCCTTTTTATATGTATGCTTTTGTTTTAGTTGATCAGTAACTGCTAATCTAGCATAAGCGCGACACAGTCAATACATTTATATGTTATAAAAAGTTATAAAGATTATTGAGTGGTAATATAATTAATAAATGATACACCTGCATCTTTCAAATCCTTGATTCACCTCTATTGTACAACTTTTGACTTCGCAAACTTTGCTAGGTTTTACTTTTACCACTTGATCACTTAATAGAGTTGGTTTTGTTAGATAGTTTGTAATATATATAAAGGGGGAATCGACGAGTATGTCTGCTCATGAAATAATATATCTGTTAAAAGTAGACCTGGTTTCACTTCTATAAATTCTGATTTTTCTGAACAATGGCTAAGTTGGTTAGCTTGGCATTGTTGTATCCTGAAGAAACTTGTTTGTACCCACCTAAATGATATGCAACAACAATAACAAACCTAGTGTAATCCCGCAAGTGGGGTCTGAGGAGGGTGGTATGTACGCAGACCTTGCTCCTACCTTTGGGGAGAAAGGCTGTTTCCGGTAGACCCTCAGCTTAGGAAAGATAAAAGGAACACCTAAACAATATGCACGCAATATTATTCTTTAAGGATAGTGATTATTTCACGCGTCAAAGTCTTTCTTCTTACTTTCTGGTATTGTATTTCCTAAAATGTTTCAACAGTTAGGTATGGCAAGTGCAGTTGAGACAGTTTGTGGGCAAGCATATGGAGCAAAAAGATATGCAGTTATGGGAGTAATATGCCAGAGAGCAATTATATTGCATCTTGGAGCAGCATTTCTCCTCTCATTTCCTTATTGGTTCTCAGGGCCACTTCTTAAAGCAATAGGCCAATCAGACACTATTTCTGAACAAGGCGAATTATTCGCCCGTGGGTTGATCCTTCAGCTTTATGCATTTGCTATAAGTTGCCCGATGCAGAGGTTTCTGCAGGCACAGAACATTGTCAATCCTATGGCTTATATAGCTGTCGCCGTGTTCGTTGTGCATGTTCTGGTTACTTGGCTAGTGGTTGATGTCTTGGGATATGGTCTTCTCGGAGCTTCTCTCGCGCAGAGCTTCTCGTGGTGGCTGTTGGTCGTTGCACAATATCTTTATATAAATTTTAGTCCTTTATGCAAGGAAACTTGGACTGGTCTCTCTACTGATGCTTTCAAAAGCATTTGGCCTTACTTCAAGCTAACTGTTGCCTCAGCTGTCATGTTATGGTTAGTTCAGATATTCCAGAACCCCTTTCCCTCTCAAATACTAGACCTGTCAAGTGGCCTGGGCCGACCCAAAACCCGGCTCAGTTAAGTCGACCCCCTTAACTGGCCCGGCCCGCCTCATGCATTAACCGACCTGGTTCTTTAAGTAAGCGGCTGGGCCGGTTTCATATGTGACGTGCAAATTGTGCTCGGCCAAGGACCACTTAGTGCAGCCACTAGTATACACTGGCTTTTGTAAAATTTATGGTCAAGTAGTAATAATTTTTACTAATTCTTTTCTGAATGTAGCTTGGAGATATGGTACTCCCAAGGACTAGTGCTTGTATCAGGCCTCCTTCCAAATTCTACAATCTCATTAGACTCCATCTCTATCTGGTAAAAGAAAGAAAAACTTCTTTTTTTGTTCTGTTTCTTCAAATTACTTGTTCAGGCTCACAACTGCTAGTGACAATAACAGCATGAATTACTGGAACTGGGATATGCAAGTCGCGTTGGGACTAGGAGCTGCAGCCAGGTATATTACAGTATACGCTTAAAGAATCGGTTCATTTGGCAGCTAAAGAACATCATTCAATAGTATGTACTGGTAATACTCATATTTGCAGCGTTCGAGTTAGTAATGAGCTTGGAGCAGGACATCCAAGAGTTGCCAAGTTTTCAGTGATCATAGTGAGCTTGACAAGTATCTTGATCAGTACAGTTCTCTGCATTGTTGTGCTGATATTCAGGATTGGATTAAGCAAACTCTTTACAAGTGACACTCAAGTCATTGAAGCTGTCTCCAATTTAACTCCACTACTTGCCATTTCTGTTTGGTTGAATGGCATTCAACCTATTCTCTCTGGTAAAGAAGCTCTAGCAATTCTTGCTCTTTGAAGAACCAATTTAGTAAAGGTTACTATAAGTTATATGCACTGATAGTGTAAAAATATTTACGGAATCATGTTATTTGAAATGGTACCTTTATAGTCTTTGTTCTGCCGCAACTGTGTCTGATCCTAAAAAAATAGTGCACCTTTTGGAGGATCCTTCACAGCTGTTGCAATATTTTTAGAGGATACAAGCAACATAATTTATAATTATATTGATCGGTAACTAAAAGGAATATTAAGTTACTTGCTATAACAGGTTAAACTATTCTAGTAAGTTACTTGCTATAACAGGTTAAGCTATTCTGGTAGTGTGAAAACTATTTAGGGTTGGTGTATATCACTTAAATCTTATGTTAAATTCTAAGTTTTCTTGAATCTAAGTCAAGCAGTGGATTCTCATAATTTCTTGCAAATCCTAGGTGTGGCTGTTGGCAGTGGATGGCAAGCAGTGGTAGCATATGTCAATCTAGCTACTTATTATTTTATTGGCCTCCCCATTGGATGCATTCTTGGCTTCAAAACAAGTTTACAAGAAGAAGTGAGTTTTTTTTTCATTTTTTTTTTCTTCTTAACAAAATTGGATATTCAGAAATTCTGTTTCTCCACCTTTTCTGACATTTTGCCTACACACATACAAAATCACTATGGTTTTCCTTTCAGGGAATATGGTGGGGTATGATTGCAGGAGTTATCCTACAGACATTCACATTATCTATTTTAACTGCCAGAACAAACTGGAATACTGAGGTAACTTTGCTGCTCCATTGTCATTACTTCAAACTCGCCCGACATTGGCATTAGCTAATGGTTCCGTGAATTCAACTGAATCCATTGCTTTCAGCTCAATCCATAAGTTACATATGCAAAAAACTATAAGTTACATATGCAAAAAACTTTTATGCTTGTGTGCATGTATGTGTTCGCGTTTGATTATAAACTCACTGACTATAAATCCAGAATGCAGTCTCAACTATACATGTTACTACAAATTCTCAACTGAAATGTAGGTTGCAAAAGCTGCTGCGCGCTTAAAGGAAGCTGGAAATAGAGAAAGTGAAGATCTTGCAGACAGCCGTTGATGATAGTTTCTGCTCACAACCTCATGACGATCAACAAACATTTTGACAATGAGTGCTTGCTTTCACATCAAAATGCATAAATTTTCCTTGAAAACTTAGTCACAAATTCTTCAAGCCCCAGCAAGTATTTTGTTATCAAGTATTTTCAGTATTTGGTAGTTGAAGTTTACCAAAAGATTAATGAAACTTACTATATATGTGATGAGAGATGAAAAAACGAAATGATTAGTGACATTTGCCAAAATGAAAAGAAACCTGGGAAATGAATCACCAATGCACCTCATTATGCAAAATTAAAGTATTCATAAAATAATCTTCTTAAACACAAAAATTCACAGAGGTATAACTCAGTGTCACTACAAGCTGCAATTCACAGCTATAGCACCATATTACAAAAATGTCCTCTATTACCTAGTTCACCGAGGGAGAGACTACTCATGTTAGCTGATGCTGAAAATTCATTTAAAAACCGTGTGATTTCAATAATTTATCGCTAAGCAGCCAGCCACATTGTGTCAACTCAATCCCATATGGCAACTAATTCATAATGTTTCTGTTTCTGTATAGCTGAACCTACGAGTTACAATCTGGAAATCAAAATGGGAATAAGTGTTTCCTCACCCATGACTGGCTCGAAAATATCCAACTCTCCATGTCGCTCCAGGACACGCATCCTGCAGTCCTCAGCAGCCAGCAATCCAGTTGAATATGCACCATGTACAGAACCTGGGTAATCTGTACTCGTTGCCTCCCCAGCAAAGAATAGGTTATCCACTGGTACTCTCAGCCTTTCATATAGATCATGGGGCTTCCCAACTGTATCATAGCTATATGATCCCAGTGAGTTTATGTCTGTACCCCAATGAGAAACAAGATACTGAATCTGCACCACGACCAGGAGAATAAATAGAGTGAGATACTGTCATTATTAGGATAATATAACTTTCATAAAAACATAATTACAACGATGTAACAGGAAAGGACTACTCAGAATAAATTGCTTCAACAGTCCTTTGTATGATATCTTAAACCAGTCAAATGCTTTTCTTGCAAGAAAATCCCACTTATTCACAAGTACATTAAAGTCAGCGCAAATCACAAACAAGGGTAAGACAATTTGTACAGATCTTCTTTACATATTGGTTTAAGACAAAATTTCTAGAACTTTGTACTATTTGATTCAGAAGCATCATATTCGACCAAAAAAACTACTAATGGGTTAAAGAAAGATCATGATGCTTCAGACATTTAATCATGCTTCTTGAACATCCAGAGAACAAATAAACTAGAGGAAGATTTCCGCTACTAAAACGTGTCAGCCACTAACATCTTGAGTTAGCGGCAAACCAACATTGTATGATAAAGAGTTAATTCACAGAACGATGCTGAGAAAACAAAATAGAGAAGAGAATTTTCAGAGCAACACGAAAAATGTAAAACCCAAAAAATATGCATTGGAGCAAGAAAGAAAGTGTAACATTACTGGAGCAGTCGCATTAGGAAGGATTCTCTTAAGTTGCTTAAATGCGAAATTAGCAGCAGCCTCATCTGACAGTTCCCCAATATCGCGGGCCAGTTGTCCAGCAGGCATATAAACAAGGACAGGATGGCCAGTAGCCTTGTGAAGATTAAGAAAGTAACTGCACTCATATGAGCTTTCTGCAACTACTCCCAAGAACTCAACATTTGGCCAGAACACGTCTTGAAAGTGCAAAATAATCTTGTTCTCAATTCCTACACCAAGTTCTTTAATGGCGGCCTCTTTCCATTCAGGTAATCTTGGTTCAAACTTGATGCAATTTGATTTTAGAACACCAAGTGGAACAGCAATAATGGCAGCATCGGCTACAAAAGAACTCCCATCCTCAACTGTTACCTTCACACCATTATAACGTCTAACAACTTCTGTAACCCTGAGGAATGATTCCAAGACCAAATGAGTTATAGGAACTGCTAGTGTCCTTTGTTTCCAGCAGGGGGTGGGGGTGGGATGTCAAGGAGATGTTCTTTACCTGTGACCTAACCGAATGTCAAGCCCTTTTGCTAGTGTATTGATGACAGGCTTATATCCCCGGACCATAAGACCATGCCCACCAGGAAGCAATTCTTCCTGTATATAAAAATCATGAATCTGTAAGGCAACACTTTAAACAACTTTTTCAAGGACTATAAACTACACTCTTGCTGTTTGATGTTTTTCTTGTCAAATGACCAATAGGGGAGCATATAATTAAAATACATATTCTTTATAGAAGAGACATTTCAGAGCTTCAGACTTCTTATGTACTGATTCTTCTGACACAGCTATAAGGAGATCTAAGCTTGGTTGAGCTGATGTGATGATCCCTTCACATTTATTAGAGGTGCCTACTGGGGTTTTACATTTTCTACTAATAAGTTGCAAGACTTAAATATTATCTTTTCATGTCAAATTGCTTCATATAGAAAAATGCAGCAATATACCAGTGGACTGATCTTACAAAGAAGTTATTCAAAATTAAAATGAGGAAGACTGGATGCTAAAAAACCAGAAAAAGAAAACAAAGGATGGATGTTTTAGAAAGTTTAATTCAGCTCATGACACATAACACTACTCCTCCATGGTACTCATGATCCTAGTAGGGAAGTTAAAAAGCTTCATTAGTCAATGTCACCTATATCCTCAGCTACCGACAAGACCAGCTACGAATAGAATTCAAACGTTGAATCAATCAATTTCTTTTCTCCTATTTTGTATGATATAATTTGACTAGGCATAGAGCTTAATGACTTACTGTATTTGTAACAATAGAAGAAAAACTTCAGTAGTTGATCAGTTAGTGTTATAGGGGGTCATCATACCATAATTTAAATTAACTTGAATCCTTTAAGAAGTGAGAATTGCATATAATATTATTATCTTTTAGACATGAGCCAGACATTCTGGACATCCTGACATGAAGAGCTTGTGCGATTGAAGGAGAATCTGGGGTGTAAAGCTTTTAACAAAGATAAAACTAGCTTTAGGCATAAAATTGTGGACATAAGTCGCCAGAGCTAGTTGTCAGCTCAGGACATGGAATTGCAGATGATGCCTAAGGCATTTTTCCTGGACTGAAGCTATTTAATCATTTTGGTCAAGCATATACTGCTAGCTTCTTCATGAAACATTAAATGACTATATTGACAACTCCAATCCCTCAGCCAAGCATTCTGCTCACTAATATCATTTGTACTCTATATTGTCAAAAAGTAACTTCTTTTCCTCATCCCCAGATATCTTACTTATTACCTACACTAGACAGCTGACACAGACACCATATGGTAACAGGAGTTATAGAATCTGAACACGCTGTCTTTTCAGGTGTACACTACGGTAAGACCATTTCTAACATCAGCAAGTTCCTATAACCAGTTCAAGTGCCTATGAAAGACAATTGTCAATGAGAAGGTGAGCATTCCTCCAACAAGTTAACTCTGTCAAAAGGAGGCAAGGAAACCAACCTGGTCCCAACACTTGAGTGATATGGTATCTGCATCCGCGGCAAACCAGCCTTCCATTCTGCATAGGTACCACTGCAACACCTTATGAGCAAGGCCACTCAACCTGTATTAACAATTTTCACTTAGTAAAAATTTTAATGCTCTTTTTTCCTCTTTGGGTGATTCGGGGAGTTGGGTCAATATGTCAACAAACAGAATTAAGCAGGACCTTAAATCGGGTCTCCTTTCAAAAACAATTGATATAGCACGACTGATAGACATGTCTTCACTGGATTCTCGCCTAATTTGATCAGTCTGCAGACAAAGCGAGTCAGCTCATAGTCAGAAAATGTCCACAATACACATACTTTAAAGACATGGAAGAAGGATCCTTTCCTTACGAAACTCGGAAAGAGTTAGATATTTCATAAATCATGACTCAGAAATAAAGTGGGTGGAAAAAAGGGTGAACATACCTCCTTCAAAATGCTCTCAAATGTCTCGCCAACCTTTGCAACTAAGTCCTGACAAACTTGATTTCCATCCATGTCAAAAAGCCCATAACTGGAGAATAGAAAGATATGTTAGTTGATTATTATACATGATTAGAAAGGTCACGACCCCAAAATTAGCAATCACTAATGTTTCCAGACTTGCACATAATGACATGTAGAAGCATATCAACTTGATCATGTAAGTATTTATGCATGGATTTGATGCATATTAAATACACGCATGAAAGGCAAGGAGAGCTTAGAGGACAAACCTTTCCAGATCATGGTCGTACAGGACTGAATTGTCACCACTTGTACGATAGAGAGGCAATCCTAGTTTTCCAATAAGAGGTGCCAAAGGATTCTCTTTGCAGACACCATGTAACCTATACCAGTTAAAATCTTAACATCCATCGGAAGCAAAATGCATATGTTTACCGTGTAATAAACATACAAGTCATAATTTCAAAAAACAACAATTCACTACCATGATGCACCCAAGTCAACAGGAAAACCAAAAGAGTAATCAGTGTGAACTCGGCCTCCAATTCTATCTCGTGATTCTAACACAACTACCTGCAAGAGAATATTAACTTCATGATGCACATCCACCATCACCATTAAAAAAAGAAAGGGCAGCCCGGTGCACTATGCGCGGGGTCCGGGGAAGGGCCGGACCACAAGGGTCTATCATACGCAGCCTTACCCTGCATTTCTGCAAGAAACTGTTTCCACAGCTCGAACCCGTGACCTCCCGGTCACATGGCAACTACTTTACCAGTTACGCCCAGGGCTCCCCTTTCCACCATCACCATTATAGTAAATAAAAAACCATAAAATAGTCATATTTCTACTAATACATATTTACTGGCAATACCTGAAATGACTCATCCTGAAGAGTACGAGCAGCTGCAAGGCCTGCCATCCCACCACCTATTACAATGACAGATGGCGAGGCCACATATCTCCGTCCAACATTTGAGAAGCAGGGAGCTAGGGAGAAAACAACAACTCACTTAATAAAGTTTTTTACCGAGAAAATGATAATAAGCATCCATAAGATCAGACACAGAAATGTATAAATTCATGTTTGAAATGATCATATAGACAGCCAAAACAGAAAGAGACAAAATTTTGTATTAGTACAAGCAAAATACGAGCTGGTCTAATGCTTGCATTTTTTTTTTAATGATTCACGTGCTTCGGATTCCAAAACATGAAAGGACTGTAATTATCGGATGTCTTGTCCCGTGTCTCAGTTTTAATCAGGAACTCATTTATGCTAAATTTAGCAAACATTGCCTCTTCGATAAGCAGGATAGCTGCTAATTCGGGAAACAAACAAGGACAAAGCATCTTCTAAATGGCGGTTAAGCAGTAAAAAGGTTTGCGCATGTTATAAACCTGGTCCAGAGATAGAAAATCTACTAGTACCGCGTTATTAATCTTGATATAGTAAAAGCAACAACTACGTCACAGGAATTGGGGTCAGTATTATTCTTGATATAGAGGATGAAAAATATGCAGCGTCACATTGACAGAAACCCATTTACAAGCATATTCCTTACAAGTTGAAAACTTCAAAAGCAATTTTTTAATCCAATAAAACCAAAATGTTGTTTACTGACATGGTCCAGACCTGCTCCAGCATAGAAATTCTAGACTTAAGCATTACTCCCTCCATCCCAATTTATGTGATTTTTTTAGTCTGTCCGAGAAGAATGATAAAGAATTTAACTTTACGCTTCTCATTTTACATGAGATGATTTATAGTCACACAAATACCTATGACTCCTTTTAAACCACAAATATCAAAAGTCATAATGTTTGTTTTAAACTCGATCAAACAACATTAGGACAAAGGGAGTAGTACTCCATTTCAATTTATTTGAAACTATTTGACTATATGCGGAGTTTAAGAAAAAAGAAAAAACTTTTGAAACTTGTGATAATATTTGTGTGGCTATAAATTATCTCACTCAGGGTAAAATAAGAAGTTTAAAATTGGATTCCTTCCAAATTCAGAAAGGGGCATTCTTTTTTAAAACTAACTAAAAAGAAATAGGTTTATTCTTTTTGAAAGAGTGGGAGTATTATTCTTGATATAAAGGACGAAAAACAGGTGGCGTCAGAAACTGTTAGAAAAGCATATTCGTGCCAGCTGAAAACATTAAAAGTGGATTTTTTATTAAATAAACCAAAAGTTTTCATTCTAATGCTGCAGTATACACAGTTTTAAATAAACTATAATTGATAAATCAACCGTCAATGGGCTTATTCAGCTCGAATAATACAAAATTTAACTGTTAAAAACTAAACGAACTGAATTTGAGTACAAGCAGAAATAAATATAGAATTTAGAGTAAGTGTTGTCTATTGTAAATAGATTCTTTTAAAATCATTTTACATTTTTAAAAAAATCTTTCCACCGACAAAAGTAAGTACGAACTTCAATTTAAAAGAGCGAAAATCAGATTAAAAATTAAAACTTTAAAGAAACAAACCTCTTTGGAGCTGACGATTACTCTTGTTTTGAGAATCCATGGCTAAAAATGCGATTAATTGGAAATCGTCCCAACAAAAATAATGGGATTAAGTAAGATTACCGTTAAAAATCTTATCTTAATAAGAATCTCTCAGTATTAATGAGTTGTTGATACTACAATAATTACTCCTAAAATTGAAAATCTGAGGGGAAAAATGGAGAAGAAAGATTAAAAAGAAAGTAATGAAGTGATTAGAATTAGAACACATGCGTATCACACATAAAAGCGATAAGGGTAAAAAGGGCAAAAACACCAAAAATGGGGATCGAAATGTAAAAAATTCTCTCTCCTGATCAGAACAGAAACAATTCTAAGAAATTCTTAAATTCAGTTAAATGAAGAATTGTTTGATCTGGAGAGAGAATTGGGATTTTGAGAAATGAAATTGAACCAAGAGTTTTTCTTTTGGGAGATAGAAATTTGGAGGAGGAATTAGGAAGACGAAGGGAAAAGAAAGGAAAAGCGTTGGGATATTTATGGTGGTGTTTCCTACGTAGACGTGGAAGGAGGTGACTGAATTAAGAATATTATGATATTCCAACAATTGTACAAAATATTGTACAAATATCTCCTATTCAGGAAGGTTTCCACGACTAGATCAATGACTTATAGATCACACCAACACAACTAGTTAAATTACGATATGAATACATAATTAGAAGAACTCACCTAAATAATTGCCTATCTAATTGCTTAAATTTAAAATAATTAATTGATGTATACTATATGATAAATATAATTTATTTTGGATCGGTTTTTTCCTAAAAATAAACCAAACCAACAGAGGCGGAGCTAGAGTGCCGCCAGCGGGTTGGCCGAACCCAATAGCTTTCATTCAAATCCTTATTTATTTCAAAAATTTATTGAATATGTATAAATTATTAATTTAGAACCCAGTAACTTAAAACGATTAGAATCCCGTACCCATAAGCTTGAAATCCTGGCTCCGCCTCTGCAAACCAAGTAAGTCGGTTTTTCAAATATTAGAACCAAACCAAACCAATTAAGTCGGTTTTTCTCGATTCGGTTTATGTCGGTTTTTCGGTTTTTTCGTTATTTGTCGGTTTTTTTCTTAAATATACGACATACACTACCAAACACATATTATGGCGACCACATTTTCAATGTAACACTATTAAATCAAATGCCCTTTGAGAAATCTATTATTTATCAAGATATATTGATGATAATTGAATTAAATAGTGATGAATAATTTAAGGACTCAATTAAAAATATGTTATTTTTAACACAAAATGGATTCTTACACTAAACAAAAGAAAACTACCAATCAAACTAGAATGTAAAGGTAAAGAACTATATTAAAAGTGCAAACTATTAACATTTACCATAAATTTTTGAAACTTTGTATAACAATATACATATATATAGGTGTAATAATAAATTTGAAATAGCTACTCCTATAGTCAGTTTGGTTCGGTTTTTTTCTGATTAAAACCAAAACCAACCAAATTTGATCGGTTTTAAAATTCAAAACCAAAACAAAACAAAACAAAACAAAACAAAAAAGTACCGATTTTTTTGGTCGGCTTGGTTCGATTTTTCGGGTTTTTATGAACACCCCTATCGCTTATGGTACACAGCTCTTTACAAAAAGGACTAATTGACATGAATTCAAATTAGTCCAATTCCAAAGCAGATGTTAGTTTTTCAAAATGTTTATTAGTTTTTCCTCTTGATTTTTAGCTAGTATTTTTTCTTCTTAAATATCGGTGGTGTTCTGTTGAACTTTTTATTGTCCGCTTGACCGTAGTGCATTTATTGCACCGACCGATTTTATTAACTATTATTTCCTCCGGTGCATAATAAGTGATCAATTTGTTTTTGATACGCCCATTAAGAAAATACTAAATTCTATACAAAAATACCTAGTATGACTAAATTATCCTTAATTAAATATTTAATGTGAGGAGTAAGAAAACTTTTTAGGGATATGTACATAAGGGTAATCTTGTAAAAACAAATTGAATTCTTTCTTAATTATATAAATAGATACTTATTTTGGACCAAAATAAAAAAATAAATTGGTCACTTATTATGGACTGGAGGGAGTATCTGATATTGTCAAACTTGAAACAATAACTTGGTAAGTTTGCAAATAAGTGAAGAAATGTCTGCAATTTTATATCTAAATAAAGTCAGAGTTGAGTCAAGTTTAACTTTCTTTCCCTTTTTTGCGATAACAAAGAGAATGCGTGTGAAGAATGATCTAGGATTAAGAAAAAAACAAATTAAGTAGGTATCAACCTGTATTAAGGTGAAGAAATGATATTTATCGCGGAAATCATGCTAATTTTCTTTGTATCGTTTCAATTCCATTACTCATGCTAGTTTTCTAATATTACTTTTATTTAAAGGTTATTTGTAAAATAAGGGAAGGTGAGCTTTGAAACAACGATAAACTTATCTCTCTGTGACCTATAGGTCACTTGTTCGAATCGTTGAAGCAACCACTAATACTTGCATTATTATAGACCGTCTATATTACACTCTTTGATGTGCGACCTTTTTCTAAACCCTGCGTGAACTCGAAATACCTTGGGCACCAAATTGCTTTTTAATAAAATAAGTAGAGAATAATATAAAATACCAGTGAATTCAAACCTTTTAAGATTCATATTGTACAGATGATTTGCATCTGGTAATTCATTGAAAAATAGGGGTGTCAAATAGGCTGGTTGGGTCAATTTTGGACGGGTCAAAATGGGTTGAGTCAATAATTGGGCGGGTCACCCAAGTCAATAATTGGGCGGGTCAAATGACCCGCCCAAAAGTTACTTGGGCTAAGATTGGTTGGGTCAAGATGGGTTAAAATTCGGGTCATAACCCAACCCGCCCAACTCTTATTAAACTTTAATTAATATGTGTTATTTTCTTATTGATTGTATAATTACTAAATAAGGTTTTTTTTGCTTTTGTTATGGTCATATTTAAAATATTAAACAAAAAATAAAATTATTTCTAAGATATTTTGACAAACTTACTCATGGATCAATTTGGGTTAAAAATTAGTCCAACTTTAAATGGATTGAGATGGGTTGGGTCAAGATGAGCTAAGTTCAATAAATGGGCGAGTCAATAACCAACCCAACCTTGAACGGATTGGGCGGATCATTTGGGCTTGGGCCAAATTTGACAGCCCTATTGAAAAGTAAGGGACATCAAATTAGTGGAGGAGATGATGTTTCTACTTATAGGTATTAAAATATCATAGGAAATACAGAAAGGTTTAAACATAATAAACAACTGTGTGTGGTGCATTTATTGCTCCACTAATATAGTAGTTGTGCATCTTCAACATAATTTGACTATTATAATTATTACACCGCCAACATTGACTGAATGATAGTGCATTTTATTGGATTACTATATTTATATTAATCGTGCAAAGTATTAATTAATTAGGGAGTACCTTATTGATTTAACAAGTGAAAAGAAGAGGAAGAGATATTGGATTCTGTATCTGGTATGTGATCAAATACATTTTTTTTTAAATAAAAAACAATTCACCCTATATTTGGTATTCATTTTAGACTTTTAGCTTGGTACGAGAGATAAGAGATAACTAATCCGGAAATTAAATTTGAAATGAGTTTATTCCCGTTTGGTTCCGTTAAAATTACCGTATAACTAATCTCCCAATTAGTTATTCCAGAGATTATAATATTATTTGTATCCCTATAAGAAGTGCAAATTCCGGGATAATTAATTTTGCCGTGAGATTCTGACTAATTACCACAGTATTTGGTGGTCTGTGTTCTTTAAACTGACTGTTCTTGTCTGATAGTAAATGTGGTCTTTTCTCTATAATTTTGCAGGGACCATTTGATTGCCTTCTTGAGATCTTTTCTGTTAGTATATGTATCTCTTTATTGGAAAAACATAGAATAACCCAACAAAAAAAGAAAAAGCAAAAAGCAAAAGAGACATAAGAAGCATCTATCGCTGTCATCAATCTACACCACATAGAAAATTCAGATATTAAACAAGTTAGGGAGATGCATCCACACAAGATATTTTCACGCTTTAGCCGATTTGAGAAACTTTTCTTTGTTTTGTTTGAAAGACTACTTTATATTAATTAAACATGCGTTACAGGGAGCTTTTACCCTTGGGCAGTATTACAAAAAGACCTAGTCGAACTTCTATCCACAGTATTGTGCCGTTGTACACTATGACAAAAACTAAGACTACTATGTTGGGCATCCTGCGTGGGAGTCACTGCTAGAGGCATTACTTGTGGAAGGCACGTCAGTGATGGTACAAAAAGATTGCATTGAGCCAAGCAAGATGTTGTTCCTTGTAGTAACCATTCTGAGTTTCCCACAGCCGTGCTTATCATCCATAAGTTCCTGCCAGATGAAGTGCAGAGGATGTGCCAAAAAGGTGATGGTGGTGCCCGATAATTCCATTAAAAAATGAGCTAGTTTATCCGCTACCATATTTTGCTCCCTGTAGGCATGACTGAGTCGTGGATTACTCAGTTGTTGGATCAGGAATCTGCAATCAATTAACAAGGGTGAGTCTATTAATGTAGTATTTTATAGCATTTTTATTACCTCTTGTGCGTCCATTTGAATTTCCAGAGGAGTTAGGTTGTGCATAATTATAATTTGCAATACTCATAGTAAAGCCATGAGCTCAATATTGATAACGTTAGTCAACGAATAATGTCCAGCGTAACCCATGATCCAGTTGCCTGTGTGGTCTCTGAATACCCACCAAAATCTGCTATTGATTTTCTATGACTGACTGACCCATCCGTATTTAGTTGAAAGTCTCGATCTGGGGGCGGGTTCCATTTAACATACATAGGTAACTTATTGCAAAATTTGGTTGAGTGACTTGTAAGATAGTGAAATTCATTAGTGACTTGGAGAATTGTTGCGATAGAAGGCTTTTGGTTCATACGTTTAAAATAATTTTTATTTTCTAACATTCCAAAGATGCCATAATGCGAAAGGAATTAGCTCTTTTAAAGGAATGCCACTAGAAGTATGTGTGCCCTTTTGGAGAATTAGTTGTTTTAGCCACACTATGGTTGGAGAGTGAGTTGTTTTTATAGAATGAATTGGGGACCCTAGTTTTAAGTCTTGCCAACAAAGATTGGCGTGTGTGCAATGTAGTAAGATGTGGATTATACAGCTTGGTAGATTGTGCATATGTTAGAGGTAGTAATTCCCAAGTTATGGAGGTATAGTTTGGTAGGCAATCTGTTATGGCTAATCAACCATAAGAAATATTTATTTTTGGCAGCATGTGTATTTTTCAAATCCAACCGTGTTGATTAGCACCTTGTATGGATTTGCTGAGCACTTTGTAGCACGAGCTAACACTGAAGAGGCCTATGGGAGTTAGGCCCCAAATGAGACGATCAGGTTGGTTCCCATAATTAGGGAGGTAAGTGTTGTTTAATCTTTGATTGATGTGGGTAGGCAAATCAAAGGAAAGGGTTGTTTGTGTTCCGTTACTTAGATGGAGAGCCTTAGCTACAGTCAGCTGGGCTTTGTGTTTGTGTAAAGGGCCTTGGATAAGGCTTCGAATAGTGGTGTTTGGAGCAATCCAATTGTCAGTCCAAAAGCGAACATGAGTTCCTTTTGTAACATGCCATTGTAGTCCATATTGGCAAGTTTGCCACCCACGCATAATGTGATTCCATATGATGAAAGTTTTTTGAATTGAATGCTTGGGAGTATTAATGTATTTAGTAATGAGAAAGGAATCCCATTGTGTGTGGGGCTTATGAAATAGCCCCCAAACAATACCGGCTAGTAAATCATCATTTTTATCTCTTAGACGTTGAATACCTAGTCCCCCTTGATCCTTAGGAGTAGTTACTACATTCCAATTAATTATGTGAAGCCGTCTTTTGTTGGAGGTAGAGCCCAAAAGAAAATTCTTTTGATAGGATTCTAATCTAGAGATCAAGTGAGTGGGGAGAGAGATGATCTGCATGATGTGGTTGGGAATGACATTAAGAGATGCCTTAATTAATGTAGTATGCTCAGCCATGGTTAGGTGAGTCGTTTTCCATTCTGCCAGCCTATTCTTAAAATTGTCTATTATGAATTGAAAATCTCTTTTGGTGGGCTTAGAATTGAAGATAGGAAAACCTAGATATTTACCAAAAGATTTACCTTCCGGCATATTAAAACACAAAAGTATGAAATTCTTATCATTTGTGGTACAATATTTTGAGAAGTAAATTTTATTTGTCAAAATTAATTTTTTGTCCTGAGTGGTGAGTGAATTGTTCCAAGATCTCAATTATTTTGTGGCAGCTAGCAGTGGTTATTTTGGATGCCAAAATAATATCATATGCGAAGAATAAATGGGATATTTGGGGGGCTTTAACGTTTAGTGTAATAGGCTTCCATTGATTGTAATTCACCGCGTTGTTTATTCGCGTAGATAGTAGTTCCATGTACATGATAAAAAGATAGGGTGAGAACGGGTCATCTTGCCTAATACCTCTAGACGGAGTGAAGGAACTTGTTGGGGAGCCATTAACAAGGATGGATGTAGAAGTGATAGAGACACATGACATAATGAGGGAAATTAACTGAGGAGGAAAATTAAAGAAGTGCAATGACCTGCGTATAAAACTCCATTCCATCCTATCAAAAGCTTTTTCAAGGTCTATTTTAAGAAGCATGCTTGAGAATTTTGCCCTATAATTTCTAAAATGGTTAATCAATTCTTGCACTATTATGACATTATCGGAGGCCCTTCTATTTTTTTGGAGAGCAGATTGAGTAGGGTTAATAATTTGATCTAAAAATCGCTTAATACGATTAACAATAATTTTGGTAATAACCTTATAGAGGGTGTTGCATAAACTAATGGGTTTAAAATGAGTGGTAGTGGATAGGCTTTTGATTTTTGGAATTAAACATATATAAGTCTTATTTAAGTCTATTGGAATATGGCCCATTTAAAAAATATTTTTGCAAAAAAGAATTACTGATTGTTTGATTTTAGGCCAAATTTTTCGGTAAAATAGTGAGTGAAGACCATCAGGGCCAGGTGACTTAAGGGGTTGGAAGGAGTACACATCATCAATTATTTCTTGGTCCGTCACTGGTAATGCTAAGCTAGTAGCCTCAGCCTGTGAAAGAGTATTATACGTACTAGTTGTGAAATTCCTGTAGGAGGAAGTATGAGATGTTGTATATAAGTTCTGATAGTAGTGAGTAATTAATTGTTGAAGTTGGTCGTTGTCAGAAATCCAATTTCCTGAAGAATCTTTTAGAGCAAATATTTTATTTCGTCGACTTCTTTTGAGGGTAGATGGATGGAAAAATCTAGTGTTGGCGTCCCCTTAGTTAAGCGAATTGATACACAATTTTAACTTCCAATAATCTTCTTCCTGAGTTAGGATTTGATTATATTAGTAGATAAGCTTTTTTTTTTAAATTCTGAAGGAAGTTACTAGTTGGGTAATTAGGAGATTTTTGAATTCCCGCTAATCTAGTCGTAATTTTTTTTATGAAAAATATTGCCAAAAGATTCTTTATTTCATATTTTGATTATTGTAGTAAAATTATCAATGGTCTCTAACATAGGAGGGATGGTACTCCTAATATGATCTACTATCTGGGAAAATTCTTGGTGAGATAGCCACATGGTTTCCATTCGAAAAATATTATTACTATGTGGCCTATTTTTATGAAGAGTGACCTGTAAAAGACAGTGATCCGAGTGAGTTCTGGGTAAATGTAGAATATGTGCTTCGGGGTAAATATTAAGCCATTCAGAATTAGCTACAATACGGTCCAGTCTTTCTAAAATAAGGGCACCCCTCCTACGTTTATTAGGCCAAGTATATTTGCTCCCTCTAAAATCTAAATCTATAAGTTGATAATAGTTAAAGCAGTTAAACAACAAATCTGCTCGATTATTATTTATGGCGCATCCTCCAAATATTTCATTCGAATATAAAACGTCATTGAAGTCCCCCTACGATCCATGGACCTTTATCAGAATTAGCTATATGCATTAAGTTCTGCCATAAGACTTTCCTGGATGAGAATAAAGTGCTTGCATATATGGCTGAGAATAGAAAAAATGGACCTTGTGGGCATACCTGGACCATGCAATGGATCTCTTGGCTTGTGACGATGATTTCAGTAACACTAACTAAAGTATCATTCCATAAAACCACTATACCTCCTACCTGGGCATCACCTGGTGCTTGTGATAGATTGGTGAAGTTAAAATCTTCCTTAAGTAAATTATGATCCATTAGATGAGTTTCTATGAGGACAACTAGTGGTAGTGCTGACTCCTGCTCCATTGGTGGTGGATTCTCATCGTTAGTTGGTTGTCTCACCTCCCTCAATGTTGGTGTGATCACCACAGCAAACTTCCCTGCTTTCGGGTTCACTCTTGGCCTCAGTTTGATCAGACACTTGGTCACCTCTGGTGGACAGTTGGGTAATATTTTTTTTCGTATTGCTCCTTGAGGACGGAGATATGGCATGCTCCTAGCCACACTGGTTCCGTTCTTGTCTCTCTCATTTCTTCCATTATTGCTGCTATTTCTTGTGGTGTTAGTAGTTCTTGATCTTCTGTGTTTGGAGGTTGAGGGCTCATGGAGGTGGAAGAGGGAGTTAATGGCTCAAACGGGCTCATTGGGGACATAAGCATCATTTTAGGGATGTGTATGTATTCGTGTAGCCAAGGAATCGGGGAGTGGGTCTCTGGGTAAAAGGGTAGTTTCGCATAGGTTGGAGGATGAAAGTGGTTGTGGGACTGAGGGTAATGGTTCCACCATATGGTGTTGGTGGTCATTGGCGGAGTCGCTTAGTGGTACTGGCCATAGTAAGTCATAGCTGCTGTCATGCCCTCTGTTATAATCTGGGCTAGATCCTGTGGATTTTGGAGATGAACTATCACTTCCTGGTTGTTCACTATCATTGAGAAGGTGAGTGCATGGTTTTGCAAACCCATTTTCTAGCCAAGATTTGGGTGGTTGGAAGGGGTTGGGTGCCTGGGAAGTGTAGATCACTGGATATGTTGTTGGAGGTGGAGTATGGTGTTGCATGTTTGCTGGGGTGAGGAGTTGGATATTGAGTGGCCTGAAGGGTAGTTCTGAAGGCCGTTGGTGTTGTGTTCTTAGAGGATAAGTTGGTGCATGGTGCCTTTGCATGGCTATTGCTAGATATAGTTGGAGATTGTTGGGTAGTAATTTGCGTGTGTTGTGGTGTTGTTAATGATGGTTTGTCAGTATTTGTAATAGGGTGAGAGGTTAATTGAGGCGGTTGCTTGGGTGTAGTAGAGAGAGTGTCGTGTATAGTGGGCTTGTCACATGGGCTAGGGAACAATTGGGTAGTTTGCACGGATAGGGAGGTGTGAGTTTCAAGTATTGAGGTGGGCTTAATATTTGGTATAAATAGGTCATGCTTGCTTAGTTCAATTGGGAGTGGGCTTATACTAGGGTTTGTAGAGTTGATAGCAGGCTTGGTGTTATTGGTCATTATGGGAGGTGCTGTCGACGTGGCTGTTGAAGAGGGGGGATGCATGTCTGGTGGTATACTATTTATCTAAGGGGAGTGTGATGATATAGATTTGGGTAGAATATTTTCTATAGTGGGTAAGGGTAATTGAGGCGGTAACTCAGTAGACCCGTTTGACATCACTCTGGGGTGGGTTGGTCCTGTTGTTGTTTGGATGGGCTTGGAGGAAGATCCATTAGGTCATGTGTGGTTTGCAATAAATCAAAAGTATTTTTTATAGCTAATAATTGGTTAGCATTTAATTGAGGAGATAAAATATTATTTAATTAAGTAATTTGGGAAGTATCGTTTGGTGTACCTGGTGGCACTTCCTGAACCCCCTTCATGTGTGAGCGTGACAACATATTACCTTTGGTATGATTTGATGAGTTTGGCAAGGTGGTAGCCTTGTTGCTTGTAGTTGATGTTTTTTTTTGTAACTATTTTTGGAAGCCTTCGTGGGAAAATAACTGTCTCCCATTCTGAGTCGGTAGCTTGTATCTCATGACTTACAGGTGCCTTATCCAATAAATTATTGAGGATTGGTGGTGTTATTGTTGCCGGCTTGTGATTTTGTGGGGCAGTTGACATTAGAATGGTCAATCCTTCCACAAATGATACATTACATATTCAGCCCTTCGTAAAGGATTTGTTGTCAATGGATCCCAATGAACACATGAGACTTTAATGGTTTTTCAAGTGGTACTTCAATACAGATACGGGAATAACGCCCTCTCGTCGTAGACGACGTGCATGTATCTATTTTAAGGAGTTTACCTAATTTGTTTCCCACCTTTTGAAGGATTTCAGTGTCATAGAACTCAGTGGGCAGCTCTGGTAATCTAGACCATATGGCCGTGTAGGTAAGCTTTGCTGTGGAGGCTAGAAACTTTGGTTCCCAACGTCTCACTGAGAGGAAGTGATATAGGACAAACCACGGGCCGTCATGCAATGCCCTGTTCATATTTTCTTCCTTCTGAAATTTAATGAGGAAGAATTTATTCCCTAGATCAATGAGTGACATTGATTCTGTGGGTTGCCAAGAGTTTGTAGTTTTTGTTTAAGAGTCAGGTGGCCCACTTTCGTACCAAACACTTTAACTATTAGGGAGTATTTCCAAGGGGAGTAGAGTCTAGATTTATCTTTAGTGGAGAGGGGAACAAAATTATTCGGAGGTGGTTCTTCCAGTGTTTCATCCGACATGTCAAGATAGTATTGGGTATTGGAGATGGTCGGTATGCAGTTATTGTGATTGTTTAGTAAACTTTGCATAAAGGATGGATGTTGTTCGGTATTGATTAGATCATCAATGTTCACTGAACTGAGGTCAGGTGGATCTGTGATTGTAGCAGGTGGAATGTTGGTCATTGTCGATGACTTCAAGGTGGCAGAAGGAAATAAGGTAGTAAATTTTTAGTGAGAAGTTAGAGTTTCTCTCTCTAACCCATTGTGGTACTCAATAGAAATTGCTAATGCAAACTCATTTGAGAAACTTTAACAAAATTGATATTGAGAAAACTAAATGTTCATTTGTTCAAATATTAAACAAATAAAAAAAAATAAAAGAAAGCAGTAAAGTTGGGTTGCCTCCTAACAAACATCTGATTTAACGTCGCGGCACAACGTGAATCACTTTTTGCCTCCTCCTCGAGCTTATGAATTGGACCCCAAGTTTTGCTTCAAGCTTATAATTATGCTCCTGGGTGGTGGAACGAATCTAACTGGCCCAAGGAAATAATGTTGTATTCTGCACTTCCTGACCTTTAGATGAGGTGTGTAATCTTGACTTTCTGGCAAGAAGAATTCCAAAATGTAGGCACCTTGTTCCTCATTCCTTGACTCCTCAAGTGGCTCGGATGACTCTATTTCTATATCATCATCCAAACACAATGTGAAAAAAATGCTTGGAGTATGGACCAATGCACTCAACTACATGAACTTTGGAACTATCAACATCTCCAATACCAATGACTCTAGAGTCAACTAAATATGTATACTCAATGTCCTTGGTTGACTCCTGCATCTCTTCTACAATATCGGCATCCTCAAATTCTAGTTTGATAGATTGTTGGTGTTCTACTCTGACATCCTCCATTAGCACCTTAATTTCTGCATCTAATGCATGCGCTTTTTTGGAATAATCCACAATTTTAGCTTGTTGAGCATTAAATGCTTCAACCAATTGATTCACTTGTGCTTCCAAGTTATGAAAAGTTTCCTCTTGCCTTCCTATCTACAATTGTCTTTTATTAATTTGTTCCACAAGGCACTTTAACATATCCTTGAACTCTTTCAGGTCAGCTTCCCCAGGTTCTTTGTTCCTGTTAACCTCACAAGAAAAAGTAGAACTATCATAATAAGGGGTTGGAAGAGAATAAGAAATACAAGCACAACCATAAAAGTGACCATCTTGACCACCACAAACATCACATACATTCCACACGTAAGATTGAGTTGGTGTACATAACTCGCTCTCGAAAATATTTTGACAATTTTGCCACATGTGGTTTCCTCCACAATAAGCACAAAGAAGAACAATAGTAGAATTACCAACATCGAAAGTATCATAATTCCAAGATGCCATATTTTTTAATTCAACAAGTAAAATTAAAACAAAAACATAAAAAAAAATTCAAATACTAGAAAATAAAAAAAAAGTTTAAGCTTGAAGCCTAGCAATATGTATAGCTACAACTACACTGTTAGTTCCCCGGCAACGGCGTCAAAATTTGATCACGCCTAACTATGCTTCCTAGAAGGTCTAACGGCCATTGCAAATATTATCCTATTTACAAGTCTGGAGTCGAATCCCACAAAGAACTAAATCTTAGCTACAATTGTTCAATATTGCAAAGAAACACTAGTTCAAATAATTTCCTAGTTATAAAGATTTAATTTTTATTTCTACTAATTAACTAACAAATATTATAAAGCAGTAAAATTATCAACTAACAAGGATGAAATTGGAGACAAGACAAAGGAGGTCTAGAGTTATGATTTCCCCAATTGTCAGAATCCTTCCCGCTACGCCTTCTATAATTTCGCCTAAGTATTCTCTACCGATCATGAGTACTTCGGGTGTCGTAATTCTCTTTCGAGCAAATACCACAATTTACTAGACATATTCTTCCGAACTACGCTAGCTGGCACTAATTCACCCCTCACTAAGATCACACCAAAGTTTCGTTATTCCTAATCCCACCTTCAAACCTTCCGTATTGATTCCTCACATACGTTAGGAGTGATGTTGTTCAACAACTACCTAAATATTTACCAATTTCCAAGCAATACATACTAAATAGCACAGTCAATTGATGGGCATTCAATCAACAACAATAAACATGTAGTTGAACAAATAAAGGAATTCAACGACTCAATTATATAAAAACGTAATAAGAATTCATTCTACAAAAGGATCCATCAAATCCTAGATAACAAATTAGCTATTCATAACATTATGTAAAATTACAACACTAGAATTCATAACCAATAATTAAAATAGGAAGAGGGAAGTGAAAAATTCGTAGAAGAATTCTCCGCCTTGCTCCTAGTGCGTTCTTGCCTCATTACGTCGAATCCCATCTAAAAAACGTCCTCTCTCTTAGACATGTTTAGGGAGTAATTTTAGGCTAGGTTTCGAGGTCCTTGAGTCCAAATCCGGGTGGAGTCTTTTAATACACACACTTTTGATCATCGGGCTATAGACCTCGCGAGGCCAGGCTTATAGCGCGGTCAGCCTGTCTACAGAGCTAGCTATGCCTAGCTTGTAGCGCGGTCAAGCTGGCTATAGAGCTGGCTATACTTGGCCTGTAGCCATGCTTGGGTACTTCGTGCTTTTGTGCTCTTTTCTCGTATTTTTGTCCTCTTTTTGTGCAACTTTCACTCGTCATTGTCTTCAGATACTCCTACACATGAAACAACATAATTTAGCTCAAACGTCGCACGATTAACCACTAAAAAAATAACATGCAAGGCGAGTAATATACTAATACTATAGCATTTTGGGCCAAACACCACTACCCCACACGTAAACGTTGCTCATCCTCAAGTCAACCACCAATTCACACTAACCTTGAGCACTTTATTTTCTTTTAACACATCCGAAGCACACCATACCTATGATGGTTGATAGCAATAATTAAACTTTAGTATATGCCTTCAACACATACTTCCTTTACTTTATCCCATACTTCAAAAATTTATTCAACACCAAGACAACATGCTCATAATAATCCTAACCGCACAAACCGACACAATATCACAATGCATTCGTGGCTTGAATACCCAACATCGAAGAGCAATCTAATAACGTCTCCTATCCCTCGCAAAATCATATGTGCTCACAACAAGAACAAAAGAGTAAGTTGAATACACACATTCGAATCAACTTCTCAAATATGTTTTGAGGACTCACATATATCAGCGAAATTCCTCACTCCCACGCAGAAGTCACATGTATGCATAAAGTATCATAGGCTTGCCCATTATGTAAACCTCCACTAATGTAGGCTTGCTTAATCTTAAATCAAGTAGGGCTTTTTCATGATTGTAATGTGGGCTAAGGGAAGGGTAAGATATACTTTGGAATAGTGACTAACCCTCCTAAGAACTTTAACACATCGCATATTTCTTTACGCGCAAATTCTTCAATCTTAACTTCGATTTCACAAACAATGTCATCCCAAGAGCTTTCCCTTTTTTTTTCTTTAAGTACTACTTTATTTCACACCTACTAGCAAGGATAATATATTAATTTATTCATCTACATATATTTTTTTTTGTTGTTGTTGCAAATTTTCTCTTCTTTACGACTCCCGCTAGTAGTGTATTCTTTTGCAAAATACATGCACCTTTTCTCTTTCATTGGTTCCACTCAAAATTCACCAAAGTTCCCCCCATCCTTCTTCTAGCTCTCATTTTATAATTAAAGTGATTTAATAGGTACAAGGATCAAAACAATAACAATTAAGAATAAAGGGGTATAGGCTTGTAATGTGGTTGCCAAATAAAAGTCTATAGGCTCAAATGGGTTGACTAAGAATAAATTTTATTTGTGGTAGGCATTAAGTTCAATAAGATAAAAGAAATCCTAAAATCATTTTTCAAACCAAACAAAGCGTAGGATTTCGCTTCAACTCATAGCCGGGCAAGTTCTAGACTCAGTTACAACCAGAGGCGTACTTACGTTGCATGTAGAGGGGTCACGAGACCCCGTTAGCCTCAGAAAAAATCTTGTGTATATATATAGGACCCCTTAAATATTTTAGTTGTGCCCCTAGACACAAAAAGGTAGATGGAAGAAGTGGTTATGTTGGGAGTTTTAATTCCCTTGTTTGCTAGATGATCCGGGTTCGAATCCCATCTTCAGTTTTGTTTAGTTAAATGAGTACAACACACTTCCTTTATACTTAATAACAAGTTGTTTTATTTTTTTCTTTTGAATTCAATTATAGTTTAGTTCTAACTTCTAATACATAATTGTCAACTTAATTAATTTTTTCCCCAATTCATCCGTTAAAATTAAAAGCTTCAAATTGCAACTTATCACTCCACAAATAGAAAAATACAAATTCTTATGCCACAACCTTCTTCATCAATCACTTTGACTCCGACTCGGCAGTGCAAACTAAGAGTTTAAGACTCTTCTTTAGTTTTTTTTACTATTAACATACCCTTAGTCTTGATTTCTTTAAAGCTTGAACGCTCTTTTGATCATTGATCCTTTATTTTATTTTTAAAAAACTAGAAATTTTAAAGTGCGAAACATGCTTAATCAAACAATTTCCCTTCCCATAACACCCATTTTGCGAATAAATCTCTCTTTGTTTGGTGCTTTATTTTCTTTAGAACTTCTTTTTGATTTATAATTGGATGATAAGTCATTATAATCATTAAGTTTTCAAAGAGTTGCACGTCGAATTTTATCGCTAGTGATTAGCACACAGTGGTGCCCCCGTCGTGCTCAAATCCTGGGTCCGCCTCTGGTTACAACAACATGGACTACACAAGAAAGTCTCACCACACATGGCACATGGCTCACTAAGGACGGTTACATTCCGACTCTAAACAATTGCAAGTATTCAAGGAGCCACAAATTATTAAGCATTATGCACAAAGTGAACACGAGCAAAGAAAGCAAGACATAGGCGTCAATAGACATGCTGTCTAACTCAACAAGCCATCATAAGCAACTTCAAACCATAGAGAAGGTAATACACATGCTAGAGCATAAAAAAACTACTATCAAAAAGTCAAAAGGGCGCCTTGAAATCTCATCTTCCTTCTTTTATTCCTTAAATCCTAATCTACTCAAAAAAAAAACTATGACCCAATTTAAACTACATCCAATGGAAAAGAACCGATGCACAAAGAAAAACCACGAGGGATTATTACTATCTAAAGTAAAAATTAAAAGACATGGTTTTTGGGTTTTTCTATTTTTCAATTTTTGGTTTGTTTTTGGTTAGACTTTAAACCCTCACGAAAACTGTCTAAGAGATCCATCATCGCGAAAAGTCCAATCTTTTTTATTTTTCTAAAAAAAATTTATTCAATTGAACTAACAAAACTATAATAGCATAGAAAGACATCCAAAAAATCTCCTCACCCCACACTTAAAATTGTGCATTGTCCTCAGTGCACGCCATAACTAATAAGAGGGTAAAAGAAATTAATGGGGTACTCAGACTTCTCCCGGGCATTTTTCTTTGTCCGGGCAGTTAAGCATTGTTTAACGGGAGAGGATATTGTTCAAGATGTAGCATTTAAGCATGGAAATCATTTAAATCATATAACAGTTAAGACAGGGAATGAAGTAATTAAGGAAAAGCGCAATATTAGGGAAACAGATAATTCGGCAGCGTATAAGCACTCGTCACCTTGCATATACGCCGCTCACATGAGACTCACATAGCACATAGTCTGAGGGTTCCTAATTCCCTCGAGTCAAGGTTAGACACAACACTTACCTCACTCCACAGTCAATTCAGAACTCTACCGGGGCTTTTCCTATAGAATACGCCTCCAAACCACTCGTATCTAACCACAATTAACTCAATATTATCAAATATTGCTAAAGGAATCAATTACAATGCATAAATTTATAATTTCCAAGTTCCCCCCCCCAAAAAGTCAAAAATTGACCCCGGGCTCGAGATTCGGACCAAAATCCATTTACCCATTCACCCCCGAGCCCGATTAAGTAACTAGTTTCGGAATCCGATCCCAAATTGAGGTCAAAATCCCTAATTTGCAAAAAATCCCCAATACTTCATAAATCCCTAGTTTTCTACCATGGAAGAACAAACATTAGGGCTAGGAATTAATGAATGATGTTAGAAATGGAAGAAAATGAGTTAAAGTGTACAAATATATGAATAGATGTTGAGTTTTCTCTTCAAAATCGCACCTAGACCAGCTCTAATAGAAGGGTTATGAAAAATGGGAGAAATCCCGTTTTGAAATATTTTAAGGTTTGGGTGTCAGGCCTTTTTCGCGTTCGTGAAGCGCCTTCCGCGTTCGTGAAAGGCAGTGGCTCAAAAGGCCTAAGCGTTCACGAGTTCCTCTTTGCGTTCGTGAAGGTTGCTCCTCCCTGGCCTTCGCGTTCGCGAGCCAGTGCTCGCGTTCGCGTGGAAGAACGACCGTCCCCTCCCCCAGGTCCCTAACGCTACGCGTTCGCGAGATGCTGGTCGCCTTCGTGAAGGGTAAAGCCCCCATTGCTCCACGTTCACGACCCCGCTATCGCGTTCGCGATGAAGAAAATCCACCCATCCGCAGTTCACTCTTCGCGTTTGCGAGAGTACCTTCGCAAACACGAAGAAGGAAACCAGAAGACACCTGAAGCTGAGGAAAAACCAGATTTTCTAAGTCCTAAACCACCCGTAGCCTATCCAAAATTCACCCGAGCCCTCGGGGCTCCAAACCAACTATGCACACAAGTAAAAAAAGCTCAGACAAACTCGCTCGCGTGATCAAAATACCAAAATAACGCCTAGAAGTATAAATCGGACACCAAATCAAATGAAATTTTCAAGAATACTTTAAAACTTCTATATCAACCGGACGTCTGAATCACGTCAAACCAACTCCGTTTCTCACCAAATTTCACAGACAAGTCATAAATATAGTAATGGACCTGTACCGGGCTCTGGAACCAAAAGACGAACTCAGTATCAACAAAATCAAACATTGGTAAATCATTAAACCCTTAAACTTTCAATTTTCAACAAAAACTAATAAGTCGAGCTAGGGACCTCTGAATTCGATTCCGGCTATACGCCCAGGTCCCAAATTAAGATACGGACCCACCGAGACCGTCAAAATACAGAACCATATCCATTTTCCCAAAACGTTGACCGAGGTCAACTCAAATAAATTTTTAAGGAAAAATTCTTATTTTTATCAGTTTTTGTAACATATAAGCCTTCCAGAAAAATAACTGAACTGCACACGCAAATCGAGGAAGGCTAAAATAAGGTATTTAAGGCTTAAGAATATAGAATTAGGTGGATATCTACTAAAACAACCGTTCGTCCTCGAACGGACATAGAAAAGTACCTGGGCTGGTAAAAAGGTGTGGATATCTACTCCGCATGTCCAAGTAGCCGCCTCGACGGGCTGACCTCTCCACTTCACTCGAACTAAAGGATAACTCTTTGACCTCAACTGACGAAGATGCGGGGCTAGAATAGCCACCGGCTCCTCCTCATAAGTTAAATCCTTGTCCAATTGGACAGAGCTGAAATCTAACATATGAGACGGATCAACGTGATACTTCCGGAGCCTGGACACATGGAATACCGGATGAACTGCTGACAAACCAGGTGGCAATGCGAGCTAGTAAGCCACCTCACCCACTCTTTGAAGAATCTCAAAAGGTCCGAATACCTAGGGCTCAACTTGCCCTTCTTTCCAAACCTCATTACACCCTTCATGAGTGATACTAGAAGCAACGCTCTTTCTTCGACCATGAATGCAACATCACGAACTCTATGGTCGGCATAACTCTTCTGCTTGGACTAAGCTGTGCGAAGTCTATCCTGAATACTCTTGGCCTTATCCAAGGCATCCTGTACCAAATCTGTACCCAATAACCTAGCCTCCCCCGGCTCGAACCACCCAACTGGCGATCGGCACCGCCTACCGTAGAATGCCTCATAGGGAGCCATCTGAATGCTCGACTGGTAGCTATTGTTGTAGGCAAACTCCACAAGCGGCAAGAACTGATCCCAAGAGCCTCCGAAGTCTATAACACAAGCGCAGAGCATGTCCGTTCGTCTGAGGATGAAATGCTATGCTCAACTCAACCTGCGTGCCCAACTCACATTGTTCTGCCCTCCAGAAATGCAAGGTGAACTGCGTACCTCAATCAAAAATGATAGACACGGGCACACCGTGAAGATGGATGATCTCGCGGATGTAAATCTCAGCCAACTGCTTTGAAGAATAGGTAACTGCCATAGGAATGAAATGCGTTGACTTGGTCAGCCTATCCATAATGACCCAAACTGCATCGAACTTCCTCTGAGTTCGTGGGAGTCCAATAACGAAATCCATAGTGATACGCTCCCACTTCCACTCAGGAATCTCTATCTTCTGAAGCAAACCACCAGGTCTCTGATGCTCATACTTTACTTGCTAACAATTTAGACACTAACTACATATGCAACTATATCCTTCTTCATCCTCCTCCACCAAAAATGCTGCAGAAAGTCCTGATACATCTTGGCGGCACCCGGTTGAATAGAATACCAGGAACTGTGGGCCTCCTCAAGAATCAACTCACGAAGTCCATCTACATTAGGCACACAAACACGACCTTGCATCCTCAAAACTGCATCATCTCCAACAGTAACCTGCTTGGCATCACCGTGCCGCACTGTGTCCCTAAGGACAAGCAAATGAGGGTCATCATACTACCGCTCCCTGATGCGCTCAAACAAGGAAGACCGAGCGACTGTACAAGCTAGAACATGACTGGGCTCAGAAACATCCAACCTCACGAATTGATTGGCCAAAGCCTGAACATCTAATGCAAGCGGTATCTCACCGACTAGAATGTACACAAGGCTTCCCATAATCACTGACTTTCTACTCAAGGCATCAGCCACCACATTGGCCTTCCCGGGATGATACAAGATGATGATATCATAGTCTTTCAATAGCTCTAACTACCTTCTCTACCTCAAATTGAGCTCCTTTTGTTTGAACAAATACTGCAAGCTCCGATGATCCGTGAATACCTCACACGACATGCTGTAAAGATAGTGCCTCCAAATCTTCAGCGCATGGACGATGACTGCCAACTCTAAGTCATGAACAGGGTAATTCTTCTCGTAACCTTCAGTTGTCGCGACGCATATGTGATCACCTTTCCATCCTGCATCAATACCGCACTAAGTCCAATACCAGATGCATCATAATATACTTTGTAAGATCATAAACCTGTAGGCAATACCAACACTGGTGTCGTAAGAAGTCTTGAGCTTCTAAAAGCTCGCCTCACACTCGTCTGACCATTTGAACGGGGAACCCTTCTGGGTCAACCTGGTCAACGGGGTTGCTATAGATGAAAACCCCTCCACAAATGACGATAATAATTCGCCAATCCCAAGAAACTCCGGATCTCCTTAGTTGAAGTGGGTCTAGGCCAGTTTGGACTGCCTCAATATTCTTTGGATCCACTTGAATGCCCTCTGCTGATACAACGTGCCCCAAGAAAGTGACTAAGTCCAACAAAAACTCGCATTTAGAAAACTTAGCACATAGTTGGCTGTCTTTTAGAGTCTGAAGTACGATCCGAAGATGCTACTCATGCTGCTCTCGATTGCGGGAGTAGATCAAGATATTATCAATAAACACAATCGAATCCATATAAGGCTTGAACACGATTCATCAAATCCATGAATGCTGCTGGGGCATTTGTCAGCCCAAATGACATCGCTAGAAACTCATAATGCTCGTACCGAGTCCGAAAAGCTATCTTTGGGACATCGGATGCCCTAATCCTTAACTAATGGTAGCCAAACCTCAAATCGATTTTTGGAAACACCTTGGCACTCTGAAGTTGATCAAATAAGTCATCAATCCTCAGCAATGGATACTTGTTCTTTATGGTGACTTTGTTCAACTGCCGATAATCTATGCACATCCTCATCGATCCATCCTTTTTCTTTACAAACAACACAGGTGCACCCCATGGCGAGACACTAGGTCTAATGAAGCCCTTATCAAGTAAATCTTGCAACTGCTCCTTCAATTCTTTCAACTCTGGCGGGGCCATACGGTATGGCAGAATAGAAATAAGCTAAGTGCCCAGAGCCAAACCAATGCACAAGTCAATATCTCTGTCGGGTGGCATCCCCGACAAATCTGCATGAAACACCTTAGGAAACTCACAAACAACTAGTACTAAATCCATGGTAGGAACCTTCGCACTAGAATCGCGGACATAAGCCAAGTAAGCTAGACACCCCTTCTCGACCATATGCCGAGCCTTCATATATGAAATAACCCTGTCGGTAGAATTGCCAGGAGTCCCTCTCCACTATAATCGAGGCAACCCCGGCAAGGCTAAGGTCACTATCTTGGCGTGACGGTCCAATATAGCATGATAAGGTGACAGCCAATCCATACCCAAAATGACATCAAAATCCACCATATCGAGAAGTAGAAGATCTACACTAGTCTCAAGACTCCCAATGGTAACCACACACGAACGATAAGCACAATCTACAACAATAAAATCTCCCACGGGTGTAGACACATGAGCACTCAAAGAATCACGAGGCACAACCAAATATCAAGCAAAATAGGATGATATGTAGGAATAAGTAGAGCCCGGATCAAATAGAACAAAAGCATCTCTATGGCAAACTGAAACAGTACGTGTGATAACAACGTCAGATGACTCAGCCTCAGGCCTGGCTGGAATAACATAACATCGCGGCTAGGCCCCACCACTCTGAACTACATCTCCAGGATAGCCTCTAGCTATCTGGCCTCCACCTCTAGCAGCCTGACCTCCACCTCTAGTAGCCTGATGATAACTAGGGATTCTAATTCATTTTACACTCCTTTTTACTTGAGTTTTGATTAAAAATGTATACAAATAGTCCCAAAGGCTTTCATGTTGTACTTGTTTGCAGGGTTTGGTCAAAAAAGTGACAAGTAGTCAAAACCAGCTCAAATAAAGGAGTGAAACCTGCACAAGTACCAAGAACAAGTCAAGGCCATACTGCAGCATAAAATCCACTGCAGCCGCAACAGACCCACCGCGGCCACAGTTCATTTAGTGCCGTCTGCGGTGGAAAAGATCAGAGAGATGCAATTTTGGAAGCTCAAGCACAACGGTCCACGGTAGATTTTTCACGGCCGCAGTAGCCTCATCGCGGCCGCAATCCATTTTATGCGGTCCGCGGAGAGGGGATTTAGAGAGTTGGGAGTTTGGAAGTGGGAAGCCACTGCGGTCTGCGGTCCATTTTATGCAGAATGCAGTGAAGCCATCGCGGTCGCAAGGCATTTTATGCGGTCCGTGGTGGACAGATTCAGAGACTTAGAAATCAAGCCAAAAAGCCTCACTGCGGCCGCGGTGCATTTTCCGCGGTCCGCTGTACCTCTATCAGGGGTATTTCTGTCTAGAAAATTTGGCACAATTAGCTGAGCACGTGAATAGTGGTTTTAGCCTATTTTGAGTAATTATATAGCTGGTTTAACATTGAATCTTCAATTCTTAGTTTGTAATCATATTATATGGGCTATTCTTCATCTAAATATCTGTTTTCTTCCATTATTATGAGTAGCTAGACCCATTAGATAGGGTTGTGGCTCAACCCTAGAGTGGGTATTTGATGGGTCTTTTGTTCTAAGGCATAGATGTTTATGGGTGGTTGATATTTGGATTTGTGTTTTCCATGTTGAATTAGTGGTTGCAAACACTAATTGTGCCTTTTTGACTTGGGCTCTTCTTGAGAAAGAGAGCTTGAGTCTAGGAAAATCAGTCCAAAAAGGAATTGGGCCGTATTCAAGAGATTGATAGCCCCAATTAAAGGGTTAAATCTAGAGATAGTAATACCCGACTTGAGCCTACATTGCTTGCATAATTTTGACACCCAATAGGTCTTGAGAAAGTCAATTAGGGCAAAGTCACTCAAGCTACCGAGAGGTATAGAGTGAGTAGTGTCGTGCATTGGCTATATCGCGATCCCAAACATAACAGCTTTGCCTTAGGCTTTAGAACCCGTCAAGTATTCACCTAGGAGAAAGTCACTTCCCTAGTTCCTCGTTAACCATTTAGAAAACCTTACAAGAATTCATACTTAGCTTAATTTCGCATATCATTAGCATAAAATTAGAAGTAACAAACAAACACATATGATTAGAAGTGTAATCAAAAGCACTACGCACTGCTAGATTAGATAGAAATCCAACTCCAAACATTGTTCGAGCTCCCTGTGGATTCGATCCCGACCTTCTCGGGTAAAAGCTGCATCGACCGCTCTTGCCACTTTGTAGTGGTGTAGGGTTGGACGCGATCACTTTTTAGTGCCGTTGCCAGGGAACTAACGGTTTTGGCTATCTATCTAAATAGTTTTGCGTATTGTTTTTCTTTCCTTCTGTGATACTAATTTGTGTGAGACACCAATTCAGGTACAAAATGGCGGCAAACAACAACAATGATCCTCTTGGAAACGTGGTTCCAGGGGAAGAGGTTGATGATAATGGAGAAGATGAGGTGCCTTTTGTACCTCAAGGACAAAGGAGAGGCCGACAGACCAATTATAATAATATTCCAGACCCTCCCCCACCACCTTCCAGAGCTGTACCCCGAGTGCTTCCCAACCAAAGATATGCTAGTGCAATTGTCCCACCCCGAATCCGGGCAGGCAATTTCCAAATTACCAACGTGATGTTGACATTGTTGGAGCAGCGAGGGTATTTCACGGGTGCTCCCCATCAAAATGCCTACAAGCACCTTAAATGATTTGTTGATACATGTTGGGGGAGCAAGCAAACGAACGTGTTCGAGGATGCCTTGCCGTTGAGACTATTCCTTTTCTCTCTTCGAGGGAAGGCATTAGATTAGCTGGAGAAACTCCCCAACCACTCCATCCATACATGGGATGAGTTGGCGGATAAATTCATTGCAATGTTTTTCTCGCCGGGTCACATGGCAACCTTGAGAAATGAAATCTTAGCTTTCAAACAGGAGCCCAACGAACCACTGCATAAGATATGGGAGCGATACCGGACTATGGTGAAGGAATGCCCAAATAACAATATGACTGAGGCAATGATACAAGAGACATTCTACCGAGGCATTAACACAACAAATCAGTGCATAATGAACCAACTAGCTGGGGGCAGCTTCATGAACACACCGTATGATCAAGCTTGTGAGATATTGGATGAGATGGCGGACACTTCTTCCGCTTGGCAAAGTAGAAAAAATGTGCCACAGGGTGACCCCACGGTCATTCACTTGCACAAAGAGCTCCATGATTATGAGCAGGCAATAGTAGAACTGACAACAACAATGAACCAGCTAGCAAAGGCACAATTACAACAGGTTCAAACTCCATGACAAGTGAATGCTATGGAGGGTGTCAACATGTTAGTGAACAAAAGAAGACAAAGAGGGCAACAGAACCAAGGGAATTCGGATCAATATGACCAAGATAGTGGTGGGTTCCAAGATGATAGGTACGATGAGCAGAATGAAGAAGTGCAATACGTGAACAACTATCAAGGCCAAAGGGGCAGTTCTTCTAAGCAACAGCAACAATGGAGGTCCCAGGGCAATTGGAGAAATCAACAACAACAAGGGAACAATAATTGGGGGAACAACAACCAAAATCCAAATTGGGGCAACCAGAACAATAATCAAAACAATCAGGGTAATTAGGGTAACAACAACAACAACTGGGGTGGAAAAAACAATCAGGGTGGTTGGAACAATAGCAATCAGGGAAATTAGGGGCAAGGCTTTCAAAGGCTCCCGATGTATCAACAACCGAACAATCCACCCCCATTTCCATCCCAAGTCCTAGTTCATCCAACAATGACATGGGGAGAATCGAGTGAAGTTTGAACACATGATGAAAAAGAATGCTGACTCCGATGCTCAGTTGGCATCCCATAATACCTCAATCAGAAACTTGGAGGTTCAACTAGGCCAAATCTCACAATCCTTGAATACTCGCCTTAAGGGGGCTCTACCTAGTGATACGGTAGTCAACCCGAAGGGTGGGAACAATACCGTGCATGCAATGGCAGTAACTACAAGAAGTGGATGAGGCGGTGATGTGAATGCCTCCAGACAAAAAGAAATTTGAGTGATGAAGTTGAGTTGCAAGAGGATGAGATCCCTTTGGTGGTTGAGAATGTGATTGATGAGAACTTGAATGAAGAAGTGAGGATTGATATCAAAGATACCGAGGTGGAGACTCAGAATGACGTGAACCCGTCTAGGGAACACGTAAGAGACATGTCGCAAAAGGTTGTGCCTAAAGCCAAGGCTCCTTTGCCAAGGCCACCTCCACCTTATCCTCAAAGGATCGCAAAGCAGAAAAATGAGAACCAGTTTAAGAAATTTATTGACATGATGAAGAGCTTATCCATTAATGTTCCTTTGGTGGAGGCTTTAGAGAAAATGCCGGGTTACGGTAAATTCATGAAAGACTTGGTGACAAAGAAAAGATCCATGGACTTTGAAACTTTCAAGATGACCCACCAAGTTAGTGCTATAGTGCATTCAATGGCTCCGAAACTAGAAGATCCCGGTGCTTTCACCATTCCTTGCACCATTGGGAGTGCAGACTTTGCAAAAGCTCTATGTGATTTGGGGGCAAGTATCAACTTGATGCCCTACTTAGATTTCAAGACTTTGGGTATTGGACAACCGAGGCCGACTTCCATGAGATTACAAATGGCGGATAGATCAATGAAGAGGCCATTGGGTATAATTGATGATGTTCTTGTCCGGGTGGACAAATTTATCTTGCCAGCTAATTTTGTAATTCTCGACTGTAAGGTCGATTTTGAGGTGCCTATAATCTTAGGAAGACCTTTCCTTGCTACTGGGAAGGCCTTAGTTGATGTGGAAGCAGGGGAACTCACTTTTCGGGTGGGTGATGAAAAAGTGGTCTTTCATGTGTGTAAGTCAATGAAACATCCCAACTGTACGGAAGTGTGCTCATTCATGGATCTTGTCACGGCAGTGATAATTGATGATACTAGTGCAATGATCAATGTGGAGGACCCTCTAGAGGCGGTATTGTTGAATCTTGATGTAAATGAGGATGAAGGCCGGGTGGAGTGTGTTAATGCTTTACATGGAATGGGCTCTTACTCTTATGAGCCTCGGAAGCTATCTTTGGATCTTAAGAATAGGAAGACTCCACCAATAAATCCCTCAATCGAGGAACCTCCCGTGTAGGAGTTGAAGCCATTGCCTCCACACCTCAGGTATGAATTCTTAGGCCCTAGTTTCAAACTT
>NW_017670528.1:298097-335111 GCF_001879085.1 Nicotiana attenuata
CTTCTTAAGGGTTTGAGTCTTTTTTCTTTTTGTTTTTGTGTAAATAGTAGCTAGTGAGTAATAGTGCCTCAGGCAAAGCTTCACTTGGGCCTAACACATTTGCCTTTGATCTTATGGTCAAAAATAAATTGTTGTGTATAGGATGGTGATAGTTGTGACCTTGAGACTCTTATGTTGGCCGACAATCATCAAGTGGTTTTTCGGAACCATGTGTGTTGCTCAAATCTTAGCTAAGGTCGTTGAGGGCCCTCGACTCTGTCTCTTTAGCAATCCTATAGCTTGTGTGGTGAGAATTTGAATTGCAAGTCCATGTCCCGTGCCATTGAGTCTAGAACTTGCTGAATGTTTGTCTAGGCGAAATCCTAAGTGTAGTTTGACTTGAGAAGTTATAGGCTCTCCTTGATCTGAATGATATCTTGAAAACATCCATAGCCTACCAATGTTAATGTCCTTAGTCAACCCCTTTGAGCTATAGCCTTTTTCCTTCACAAACCATGATACAAGCCTTTTCCCATTTTAAAAAGACTCTTTCTTGGCACCCTATCTTTCCTTAGCACAAGGCAAAAGCATAATTTTGGGGGAGATACGAGGAATGTAACAAAGTGGTAAAAGGTTCAAAAACGAAGAAAAAGAAAGGCAAAAAGAAAGAGAAAGAAAATCAAAAAGTAAAAAAAAATGAACAATATAGAAGAAATGAAGGGATTCAATAAAAGTAAAGTGATGAAAGGCGTGGAAAGTTTAGAAAGGAGAAAGTTTTGAAATGATCAAGAAAGAGTAACAGTGCGTCTCTCTAACCCCTAATAAAGAAATAAATGACTCAAAAAGTCAAGAGAATGCGTGCCAAAATGAAGCAAATGAAGTGCTTAAGGGAAGATGGAACCTACTTAGACCAAATATTTCCTACCCTGAACCAAAAGCCTTCACTATATCTCCACAAAAGCCCTATATGATCTTGAGTTGAATGAAGCTTACATTAATGGTGACTCACATAAGGGGCAAGCTTATGGTACTTAGAGCCGGACTTGTGACCTTTCCTTGAGAGAGATGAGTGTGTTTTCCACAATCCTCGTTCTGAGTGCTACAACCTAAAAGTGAGGTTTGCTTATGGAGAGTTGAGGAGTATGAGTTTGGGTCCCACAATGACCAAAGAAGTAGAAAGAGTTTCCTTGATGAGTTGAGTCAATTCTTGATGCTTTTGTGTTGCACTAAAACCATGGTGTTTAAAAGGTTGAATGTTGTTAATGATTCATTTGAATTGAGGGCAATTGTTAGTCCCAATTGATGCTAGATGAGGTCACTATAGGTCAACTGAATTTTCTTGGTTGTATTCTTAAGGAGGTGGGTCTTATTTTGTTTGCTTGATGACAAGCAAAAGCTTATGTTGGGGGAGTGATAACTAGGGATTCTAGTTCATTTTACACTCCTTTTTACTTGAGTTTTGATTAAAAATGTATACGAATAGTCACAAAGGCTTACATCTTGTACTTGTTTGCAGGGTTTGGTCAAAAAAGTGACAAGTAGTCAAAACCAGCTCAAACAAAGGAGTGAAACCTGCACAAGTACCAAGAACAAGTCAAGGCACTACTGCAACATAAAATCTACTGCAGCCGTAATAGACCCACCGCGGCCGCAGTTCATTTAGTGCGGTCCGCGGTGGAAAAGATTAGAGAGATGCAATTTTGGACGCTCAAGCACTGTGGTCCGCGGTAGATTCTTCGCGACCGCAGTAGCCTCATCGCGGCCGCAATCCATTTTATGCGGTCCGCGGAGAGGGGATTCAGAGAGCTGGGAGTTTGGAAGGGGGAAGCCACTGCTGTCCGCGGTCCATTTTGTGCGGACCACAGTAAAGCCACCGCGACCGCGATGCATTTTATGCGGTCCGCGGTGGACAGATTCAGAGACTCAGAAATCAAGCCAAAAAGCCTGACTGCGGCCGCGGTGCATCTTCCGTGGTCCGCGGTACCTCCGTTAGGGGTTTTTTTATCCAAAAAATTCGATCTTGTATAAATACTTCTTTTTCAGATTTTTAGGGTATCTATCTTTTAGCTGAGCACGTGAACAATGGTTTTAGCCTATTTTGAGTAATTATATAGCTGGTTTAACATTCCATCTTCAATTCATGGTTTGTAATCATATTATATGGGCTATTCTTCATCTAAATATCTATTTTCTTCCATTATTATGAGTAGCTAGACCTATTAGCTAGGGTTGTGGCTCAACCCTAGAGTGGGTATTTGATGAGTCTTTTGTTCTAAGGCTTAGATGTTTATGGGTGGTTGATATTTGGAGTGATTTGTGTTTTCCATGTTGAATTAGTGGTTGCAAACACTAATTTGTGCCTTTTTGACTTGAGCTCTTCTTGAGAAAGAGAGCTTGAGTCTAGGAAAATCATTCCAACAAGGAATTGGGGCGTATTCAAGAGATTGATAGCCCCAATTAAAGGGTTAAATCTAGAGATAGTAATACCCGACTTGAGCCTACATTGCTTGCATAATTTGGACACCCAATTGGTCTTGAGAAAGTCAATTAGGGCAAAGTCACTCAAGCTACCGAGAGGTATAGAGTGAGTAGTGTCGTGCATTGGCTATATCGCAATCCCAAACGTAATAGCTTTGCCTTAGGCTTTAGAACCGTCAAGTATTCACCTAGGAGAAAGTCACTTCCCTAGTGCCTCGTTAACCATTTAGAAAACCTTACTAGCATTCATACTTAGCTTAATTTCGCATATCATTAGCATAAAATTAGAAGTAACAACCAAACAAATATGATTGAAAGTGTAATCAAGAGCACTACGCACTGCTAGATTAGATAGAAATCCAACTCCAAACATTGTTCTAGCTCCCTGTGGATTCGATCCCGACCTTCTTGGGTAAAAGCTGCATCGATCGCTCTTGCCACTTTGTAGTGGTGTAGGGTTGGACGCGATCACCTGACCTCCACCTTTGGCTGCCTGAACTCTGCCTCTAGCTGGCTGAGCGGGCGGTGGTGCAACCAATGCCAGAATCATGGCATGATAACTCTATTGTGGCGCACCGCCCAATAATCTCAGACATGTCCTCCCGATATGCTCAAAACTACCACACTCAAAACTGAGACTGACCCGAACGAGCCAGATAACCACAGTGATAACTCTGAATAGTGGTGCACTGATAGGAGCTGATGATGCACTGTAGGCTGGCTGCCCAGAATGAGGCACATAAGGACCACGACTCCCTGAAGCATTGTGGGATGCCTGAAGCGCTGACTGAAATGGTCTGGGAGGATGCCCCCTACCAAAAGTACCCCTGCCTCCAGATGAGGCACCACTAAAACCACCGGAATGACGAGGTCTCTTATCAAACCCCTGCCCTCTCTTGTGAAAGAACATCCTCGATCCGCCTGGCGACATTAGCAGCCGTCTGAAAAGAAATCTCACCCTCGATCTCCTTGTCCATTTGTGACTTGATAGGATGAGCGAGTCCCTCAATAAATTCCTCACTCTCTCTCTCTAGATAGGTAGCAGAAGAATAGCATGACGGGCTAGATCCACAAAGCAGGTCTCGTACTGGGTGACTGACATGCCGCCCTGCTGGAGGCACTCGAACTGCTTGTGGTAACTCTCTCTTAGTGTGACAGGAAGGAACTTCTCGAGAAATATCTGAGAGAACTGGTCCCGAGTAAGAGCAGACGACCCAGCTAGTCTAGTAGATACATAATCCTTCCACCATCTCTTGGCGGAACCCGTCATCTGAAACACAGCAAAATCGACCCCATTGGTCTTAACTATACCCATGTTCCGTAGCACCTTATGGCAGCGGTCAAGATAATCCTGTGGGTCCTCAGAAGGTGCTCCACTGAAGTGATCTGGAAAGAGCTTGGCCAACTTGTCCAATTTCAATTAGCCCTTAGAAGACATGGAATGTCCATCACCGGCCTGTGCCGCAACAACTGGCTAACTACCCCAACTGGCGGGGTTGCTGGAGTCTAATACTGGGGAGACATCTACTCCGGAGTGTGAGTAGTGGGAGTCTGTGCTCCTCCCCCACTCGGTGAGATAGCTGGTGCCATAGGAAATGTACCGGCCTGGGCCACACTCTCCACAAGGCCCACCAAATGGACAAAAGCGTCCTGAAGCACTAGGGTGGCGATGAACCCCTCCCTGACCTGAGCTGGTTTGACAGGCACAGTCTGGGCTGTAACCTCCTCATAAAACTCCACCAGAGTCTCCATCGCTAGTGCTGCTGCTTAAGCCCTGGGCTGAGCTCTGCCCCTGCATCAGCATCTGGCTCGACCTTGGCCTCGACCTCTACCCCTCGCAGGAGCTGCTATTGAGGGCTCCGGCTGCTGTCCAGCTGAAGATGCGGTGCGTGTTCTCGCCATCTGCGAGAGAACAAGAATAGAAAGGTTCAATCAGCAATGTTAGAATAAAATCGCATGGCAGAGAAGAATAGAAGTGAAATTGTTCCTAACTCCATAGCCTCTGGAAGATAAGTACAGACGTCTCCGTACCGATCCTCCAGACTCTACTAAGTTTGCTCGTGACTCGTGAGACCTATGTAACCTAGTGTTCTGATACCAACTTGTTACAATCCGGAATTCCCACCATCGGGACCGTGATGGCACCTAGCTTTTCACTTGCTAGGCAAGCCAATGTTAGAACAACTTATTTAGTTCTTTAACTGTTTATATTAAATAAAGAGAAGAACTGAGATAACTACAGAAATTCAAAGTATAAATGCGAAAGCTAAAATTGCCAAACATCTGTTAAAAATCCCTGGACTAGGTGTAACAAGTGCATGGGCTACTACGGTAGTACATACAAAGGTCTGAAATAAGTACAAAGCTATTTAAAGGAAAATACACAGTTAAAAAAAGGGAGGGGGACTCCAGGAGTTGCGGGCGCTAAGCAGATGTACCTCAAGAGTCTGTACGTTGTCCAATCCGAACTTACTGATAACCGCTGCTGGGACCAACGCCAAAATATGCACAAGAAGTGCTGAGTGTAGTATGAGTACAACCGACTCCATGTATCACACCTCCATTTTTCGAGGAATAGGGAGTTTTTCTAATTAAAGTGATGTTAATCGAAATGGGATTATTTATTTAATCCAGAGTCACCACTTGAAATAATTATTATGCTGTCCCAAGTTACCGGTTTATTATAATCCCAAATCGAGAAAATTTGACTCTGTTTAAAAGTCTGTGAAACCAAAAGATCGGGTAAGGAATCCTTTTAATTCGGGAGAATGTGTTAGGCATTCTTAGACTCCGTGGTTTTAGCATCGGTCGCTTTAATCATACCTAGCTTAATTAATGAATTATTACGTGTTTTAGAGCCTATGCATTTTATTCTTTTACCACTTTTAAACTACTTTGGTAATTGCATTATGAAATTGACTTGAAACGAATCACGTGTACGTGCATTCGTTTTGTTCGGTGAGTCACAATCATGTCACGCGTACGTGTATACAATTAATAACACTTTATTATTTGTTATGATTGTTTGGGCCAAAGTCGCGCGAATGCATACCTCGATTTATTTTGGGAACCATAATTATATCACGCGATCGTGTACATAATCAGGATAATGGATTAAAAGCGCGCCTAAAGCATTCTAGCATATTTGGATTATTCTGGTATCAACAACCAAATCGTTAATTATTGAAGAACTTGGGCTTAGGATATGGAATTAACAAATTTGGCTTTTCTGACATGCTATTTCGGACCAAATATCAGATGGCCTAATTAATTTGAAGCCTTCCTCATAGCCCCATGAATAAAGGAAATAATGAAAATCTTAATCTAATGTCTTAACAAAATAATCCAAACATGGGCATGAGAAATGCTTAATGCCAATATTAATTAAAGCTTGAATAGAGCCAACCAAAACCCTATCAATCCATGTAAACCCTGAGGAATCAGTTGTCCCTGTGAATGGATTAGAAGTAAAAAAACCTTAAAAGAAGGCCTAATCCTAGATCTTATATTTCCATTATTCATTGAACTAGAACTAAGCAAATAAATCAAGGAGACATAATATATTATTTAAAAGAAACAATCACACAAACACTTATGAAAAGGCAACAAACATTCTACTAGTAATAACTTAGCCAAAGAGAAGAGAAATAGAATATATTTGAACAATACATGAAAAATTGGACGAAAAAGTTAAAAAGATCGGACCTTTTACCGATGAGAAATATTCTTACATACATGAGCAAAGAAAATCGTGAATTCTCGCACCAAATGGACCACAAATCGAAACCTGCACCGGAAAGCTCGAACTCGACTACAAATGCAAACTAAAACGAGAGGTTTGGTGACTTTGGGCTGCTGCGTTTTAGAGCTGAATTTTCAGGTTTTTGGGGACTGTTTCCAGCTGGATTTTGGTTGGTTTTGGCGGCATTTTTGGGCGCTGATTTTTGGTGAGTTGTGGTTGTTTTTCAGCTGCTTTTTGGAGCAGTTTTTAGGGTGATTTTGGCTGTTTTTGGGTGTCAATTTCGGGACAGTCTTTGGATGGAAAAGAGGCAGTGTTTTTCATTGTATTTTCAGGTGTTTTGGATGCTTTTGAGTTGGGATTTCATGGCTACTTTTGGGCTAATTTTCATGGCGGGCTCAAGTTGTTTTCATGGTGTTCTAAGAGAGGTTCATGACTGAAATTTAAGCTAATCCCAACCCCCCTTTTATTCCACAGTCCCGTACCTTTCTGCTTAAAGAAGAAGATCTTTTTTAGATCTGTTTCTTTCCCCACCCCTTTTCGTTTTTCTTTTACCCAGATCTCCTCCTTTTCTCATTTTTTTTATTTTGTCTTTTTCTCCTGACTGTGTGTGTGGCTGTTGGTTCTCTCTTGTGTATGTGAGAAAGAGAGGTGAAAGAGAGTTATCAAATAGGATATTTTTTTTTTAAGCAAATATTTCACTAGGCATGCTGTCTAATGGTTACTATATAAATAAAATTCCAAAATAGGGTCCAGTACATACAAGATGTCCAAATAATCTATAAAGTGCATAAAACTACTAGCTACTACTAATGATCTAAAATAACTATCAACTGAGCTAGCTATTACACCATATCTTGCAGCTTGAATCCATCTCCTGTATGTGTATGTGAATTCAAATGACAATGACAAATACCAAGTAACACCTAAAAAACTCTCACCAGGCGCCAAAGTATGCACTCCAAAGACCAAATTGAATTCCAAACCAATACACCACAAGACTTCAGGACTCCAAACTGCTATAGTGTTCCAAGATTCAACAGTGAATATCAAAATTCTCAATTGCCCCCTAATCCAGCATATCCTGTGCACTGTACTATCACCTCCAGAATGAGAGTGTAAACACTCTAATACCACTGGATAATGATCATATAGTACACTAAATAATGAAACATTTTGATGAAGGGAGAGATGTAGTAATCTTGTGTGAAGCCTCACCTGTGAATCTACAGCATCATGAGTGTATAGGCCTTGTCCAGTTTATATAAATGCTGACCAGACTTGAATCCTTAGCTTGAACAAATCAGAAAACCTGCACAATGCTAACAGAAACAAGATCATGAATCTGTAAATGCAATGCATATACTGCACTGCTCCAGTCATGTATAAAACCTCCTGTATATGTCCTGGACCTTGATGATCTCCTTTAGACTCAAAAAACTGCCTTAAAATCTCTTTCCAACGATTTAAAATGCACAGCAACTCAAACAAACGATTACAAAATAAGGCTGTGAATATAGCCCTACTATTCATCAGATGTTTCTCTTTGTACTTATCTGCTACCATCTGCAATGTTCCTTGTGATTTTTTACCATATAGCCATAGAGTCTCCTCAGAATGAGCATGAAAACACACTAATACCACTGAGTAATACCCTATAACTATACAGCAGAATCCACACAGCATCAAACTTGTACACAAACCAAAAATTTTCTTACTTGAAACAGAATGTGTACTTCTCCTATGTGAGTTTACTTTCTTAACTATCTTGCCCTGTAAGTGACACACTCTGAACAAAGCTAAACAACCCCCAGAATGAGCATGATGCCATGCTAATACCACTGGTAGATTGTTTAACAATGTCCAGTAACATATATCATGAGCTTTAGGCAGTACTATGACAAGAATGTTCATCAGTCTGGATCTTTCTTCTTTGCAACTCTAATCCTAAGGTTTGGAATTTGAGCTTTATCCATATTTATCAAAGCTTTTCCTTTAGATGGCAGTTCTTGAAAAGACTGAAATGTAATTGTACCTGCAAAAGAGAAAACAAGGTTAGCTAAAAAATCTGCAACTGTGTTGCCCTCTCTTAACACATGCTGAAAGAGTACATTGTATATACTCTTTATGTCCTTGATCCTTCTCACTTCTACCCCTATACACCATGGAGTCTCTCATTCACCATCAATAATCTTCCTCATCACAAGAGAATCAGTCTCCATAGTCAATGGGTGAAGTTGCCTTTCCACACAATAAACCAATCCTTCTACAATTGCCTTTGCTTCTGCTACAATATTAGTTGTCTCCCCTATATCCTTAGCCTTAGCAAACACCAAATCTCCTTCATGGTTTCTCACACAAAATCCATAAGAACTGGGACCCGGATTCCCCCTAGAAGCACCATCAGTATTACACTTGTACCATCCATCATAAGGTAGCTGCCATGTAACTCTCTTTGTAACAATATATGGCATGTATCCCTCAAAAATCTGATCATTTGTGGCCACAATAGAGGGATGTTAGGCAACCAAGGATATCTAACTCTTGCAAGATAATATAATGTTTTATTCACCTCATGAATCACTCTACTACAAGATACTGTTCCCCCATACTTCATTGTATTCCTCCTCTTCCAAAGTTCCCATAGAATTACTGGTGGGGCTGCCTGAAACAAAGGTTTTAATTTAGGACAACATTTTGCATCCCACCATGCCCTAACTACCTGATGAACCTGAACCAAGTTTATCCCCAAACCTGTAGCTTGCATGAATATCCTCCACACTTTAGTTGCTGTTTCACTTGTCAAAAATAAGTGTTGAAAAGAGTCTTCCTGTGGTGCTATACAACACCAACATCTAGACACTACCATATGACCACCTCTCCTCCATAAGTCATCAGTAGGTACTTTTCCTTTCCAAACCCTCCACAAGAAGAAAGAAATTTTGAAAGGCAACCCTTTAGTCCATATTTTAGCAAATTCCGGATTGATTTGTTCCCTGTGCCTTAGGATTCTCCAAGCACTAGTAACAGTGAACTTACCAGTAGTTGTAGGCATCTATCTTGGTATGTCCCAATAATCTGTTGTATCATCAAAGTGCACCTCTCCTCTAATATGCTCTGCTATGTCTTGAGGGAAGTTCTGGTCCAGAAGTTGATCATTCCATTGCTCCTCCTCTCTCAACTCAGCTACTTCTTGTAACTCTTCATTAATGGGAAATTCTGGTGGTACAACATGATATAATGCTCCTACTCATGTCCAGTTCTCATGCCACACATTTGTAGATCCCCTTTTCATCTCCCATAAAATCTCATGTTCTACTTCCTCCCTTGCTTCTAACATTTTCCTCCAGACATGTGATCCTTTTCTGAATTGTACTACTGTTGGAATTTCTTTCTTGCAGTAATTATTCCACATAAAGTTGGACCAAAGAGTTTTGGTAGTTCTAAACCTCCACCACAATTTAGCAAATAGGGCCTTTGATACATCTATCAGAGATCTAAATCCTACCCCTCCTTCTTCTTTAGGGAGACATAAGTTCTGCCACCTTGTCCAATGCCTGCTCCTTCCCTCTGCCTTATTGCTCCAGAAGAACCTTGCAAATGTTTTATGCAAATGTTCCAACACATTTTTAGGTGGATCCAGTACTGAGAATATATGTGTTGGCATACTTTGTAGCACACTGGAAATTAATGTTGCTTTCCCTCCATATGATACCAATTTTCCTTTCCAAGAGTGTAGTTTGACCTTCACTTTCTGACTTATATCATTGTAGTAATCCTTTCTCCTTCTTGTATAGAATATTGGGCACCTCAGATAGGTAAAAGGAAACTCCCCTTTTGAGAAACCTGTGATGTTACCTACAACATTTGTCAACATATCAGACACCTTGGCATGCATATAGTATGAACTCTTTGCCTTTGTAATCAATTGCCCAGAAACCTGCTCATACTGTACCAAAACATCCACTATTCTCTGTAATGAATAAGGATCTGTAGAAGCAAATATGATGGTATCATCAGCATAGGCTAGATGATTCAAAGGACCAGTCCATTTAGGCATTCCAAAACCCCTGAATTGTCTATCTTCAAACAGTTTGTTCAAAGATCTTGACAAAACTTCAACTGATAGGATAAATAAAGCTGGTGAAAGAGGATCTCCTTGCTTTACCCCCTAGTTGAATGAAAAAACCATGATGCATGTCCATTAACCATGACTGAATACCAGTTATTAGAGATCAAATTCCAAACCATATTAATAAAACATTCTGCAAATCCCGTCCTCCTTAAACAGGCAACTTTGAAACCAACTTATGTTCCTTGGGGTACATTTACGTTAAATTATGTTACTCATGATTGTTTTGAAATTTAAACTAAGTCCCATTTTTCAGGAGGGTCCTGAGAGTTTACGGTCCAAACCTGTTTGGTGCTTGCTCTTTCCCCACAGAGAGTTCCTCCGAAACAAACGAACTTTCCGCCCCCGTTTCAATCAAAGAAAGACCTTGTTTATATAAAATAGTGGCTAGTTGCTGGCATTCTTGCTAGGTACGTCCCTGCTGCTGGGCTTTACTCCGACCCGCTTCCCTGGACTTGCCTTGAACCCTCCCGACTTCCTGACCGAATTTCAACCCCCCGACTTTGATGACCCAAGTGTTCTATCCCGTATTGTTGTTTTTATGTTTCTGACCCTTCTATTTGAAACTTCGCTTCTTCCCCACCATTATCTGATTAATCCACCGATGAAACTTCTAGTGGTCCTTTATGACTTACTTTGCCTTTTGACATCTTTGATTTATTCTGGCCCTGTTGTGCTGTACAACTAGGAAGCTAGTAGTTAGCCTTGACATTCCTTCCTTTTGTTTCGAACAGCGCTGACACTGAAACATCTTAAAGACAAACCCCGAAAGAATGAAATGCAACGACCTCGAGGGTTAAGAATAGAAAGAACCCAAGAACGGATGATGTGTAATGAAGAAGGAAGAGAATAAGACTTATCTGAGTGGAACAGCTGGTACCATTGAGCATGCCATGCATTTTGGATTAACCGGCCCAGTCTGCCCAACCAATCAACTTTCGATTGCCACATTTGCTGTTCCAGACATTCATAACCTGATTGTCACCCAAACCCAAACCTTGCTCGACTTGCAATGTCTTGAGCAGCTTTCGACCACCGACTTGTCTCGTTTGCCTATCTGAAAAACTCACCTTCGCCTTACAGTGCCCGTGAGGGTTTCCACCAATAAGACTCTCTCATTTTTAATTCCCCTCAACTCACTTCGCCTTACGGTGCCCGTGAGGGTTTTCACCAATAAGACTCTCTCATTTTAATTTATCTCAGCTTTCATCGCCTTCCGGTACCCGTGAGGGTTTTCACCAATAAGACTCTCTCATTTTCATTATTTTTTCTGCTTGGACCGGAGTGTTGCCCCTGACATGCATCACCTCCACTTGTTCGACTTGGCATTTCTTGAAGACTGATCGGAAGGTCTTTCTTTGGACCGTAATGTGGTTTTTGGATAGGGTTAGAAAGAAAGGGTATCAAAGGCTCAAAACGATTCAACATGGGTTCAAAATTACAACTTTCGGAATCCGATTTCTTACAACAACCACAACTTCTGCCCCAGTTTCTTTCTTGAGGACTTTTGGATTTTTATTTTGGTGTGACTGAACCTCAGAGAGAGGCTGCCTACATATCCTTTCGGAATCAAGTCAAACGTAGTTCATGTCATAAAACTACTTCGTTGTTGCGATCTTTCCTTTCTTCCACTTTTCCTTTTCTTTCTTTTCATTTCTTTTCTTTCTCTTTTCTTTTCTTTTCTTTTTCTTTTCTCTTTTTTCTCTTTTCTTTTTCTTTTCTCTTCTTTTTTCTTTTCTTTTCTTTTCTTTTTATTTTTTATTTTTTCTTTTCTATTTCACTGTTTTTCTCTTTCTTTTCTTTTCTTTTCTCTTTTCTTTTCTTCTCCTTCTCCTTCTTCTTTTCCCTTCTCTCTTCTTTTGGACTGTTTTCCTCTTGTTTCTCCGCTTATTTTCCCCGCTCGGGCTTCTGAGTTTTGTTATCGATTCCGAAAGAGGGGTATGCAAGAAAATAACCGAGGCTCAAAGGGGTAACAAAGGATAAAGTGTTTGGATAGCAGAACAAAATGCCTTCGTCATTCCAATCTCCAAAACATGCCAAGTACAAACTACACAATTAAACAAGCATACGTAACATCTTTTGATTGCACCAGAATTAATAACCATATTCGCACACTCGCCTTCTACATCTGTTGAATACAAAGCATCATTGGACAACACTCTCACTTTCCCTACCACAAACGGCCCCCTAACAATTCGGGAAAACATGCCTTTAGCTTCAACCTGATGCAGCATGATGCGCTCCAACAAGGTTTCTCTGTGTTTTATCTGCCCCAGTTTTGCATGGTTCGGGCTTCAAATGATCTCAAAGTGTTCAAATCTGTTCTTATTTCCCTCAAGCGTCCCTATATCTTTAACATGGTTTCATTGCTTCCTGGCCAAGCTAACTTTTAAAACCAGGCTGAGAATTATGCGTGCATGTCACGTCAATGGAACCAGCATGAAAAGAATTGTAAAAAGGAGAAAAGAACTAAACAAAAATGACTAGAAATGGCAGAAAACAGGGAATTGCATTAGACAGACGGTGAAAGGGTTTAAACAACAAAACAAACTACATAAACTGGGGTCCAATCCTAAAACAAACCTAGATAACATTGAATAACTAAAGGAACTAGACATGATGAAAGGATAGAAGGGTTTGAGTCACAAGACAATATCCGGATTACAATTTTGAAATAACCCGGACAACAGAAATGACACCAAACTAAGCCACCAAGACTCCTCTTCAGCTAGCCAAGAAATGGAGCATCTTTCCAATTACAAAGCACGCCATCTTAGCCACTGGGTTCCACATCAATATTAACAACTTCATTATCATTAACTTCATTCAGCAAGTTCCCAAGAGGATTCGCATGCTCCCTGTCACTGTCACTGTCATTGATCACAATTACCCCTTCTTGAATCATTCTTTCTATTTCCCTTTTCAAAGAACGTCAATCTTCAATGCTATGCCCTTGGACATTAGAGTGGTACATGCATCGTACAGTAGGATCAAAGCCTTTTTCATGTGGGTCTGGAGTATAGCCGAGGAGCGGCTCAATCAGGCCAGAATGCCTTAACTTTTCAAACAAGCTCGTGTAGAATTCCCCAATTGGCGTGAAACTATTTCCTTTCCTCTGTTCTCTTCCCTGCCCATGTTTTCGAGGGTTGTTGGGTGCTCGAAAATGTTGTGAAGGCAAGGAGGCATTATGCGGCGCTAGTGCTCGCCATAGGGAGTGACTTGATGGTTGGACATATGACCGGACATTGTTCGGAGGATAATACTGAGGTGGATTATGTGGAGCTCGGGGATAAGTTTGGGGTTGGGGTCGAGGTTGGTTGTAATATGGTGATGGGCCCCTGGACCAAGCTCCTGATTCAACTACTGTAACATCTTCTTTCTTTTTCTTTCCCAATACCCCTCCAATGCCGCTCTGGATAGCCTGGGTAGTTGCCTTGATTGCTGAATAGCTTATGATTTTGTTGGATTTAAGCCCCTCCTCCACAATACTTCCCATTTTTACTACCTCGTTGAAGGATTTTCCTACTGCTGACACCAAGTGAACATAGTAGGTGGGCTCCAAAGCCTGCAAGAAGTAATCAACCATCTCGCTTTCTTTCATTGGAGGATCGACTCTTGCCGCTTGCTCTGAAGCTTTCCCCGGGCTTTTCTCAATTTTAGTCAGTGACAGACGGTCCGGGACAATTTCGAGACTATACTGAAAGTGGCATGCAAATGCCTGGGCCAAACCATCCCAAGTGTACCATCGAGCATGATCCTGTCGAGTGTACCATTCCAAGGCCGCACCACTTAGACTTTGACTGAAGTATGCCATTAATAACTCGTCCCTTCCCCCAGCTCCTCTCATTTTGCTGTAGAATCCCCTTAGATGTGCCACCGGATCACCATGTCCATCATATAAGTCAAACATGGGTAGCTTGAATCCTGCTGGCAACTGGATATCGGGAAACAAGCACAAATCCTTGTAGGCCACACTGACTTGGCCACCCAATCCTTGCATGTTCCTGAAGGATTGCTCCAGGCTTTTTACTTTACGAAACATCTCTTCCTGTTCCGGATTCTTAAGCGGCTTGTCAGTTTCCACCGGGAACTCAAGGAGAGGGGTGTAGGAATATGGCTCAGGAGCTTTAAAGGTAGGCTCGGGAGGGTCGTACTGGCTGTCGTGAGTTTGAAACAATGGCTCACTGGAAGATCTTTGCAATGTGGCAGGTGGAGGCGCCACAAAGACAGGGGTGATTGATGGAAGAGGGTTTTGTTTGGGTAGTGGAGCTTGGGGAGGATAGGAGGTGGTGCCATAACTATGTTGTAGAAAGGGAAAGTTGGCGAGGAATTCACAGTAGGAGGCTCTTGGGACTGAGCCAAAGGTGGGATATATGCCGGATTGGCGGGATAAACTGGCACTGACTGACCCTTAGCCCAGGCCTGATGCATCTCGACCATCTGCTGCCTCAACTTATACATCTCTTTCCTCATCGCTTTGACATCCACCACGTCTACCTCTTTTGATGAGTCCATGATACTGGTATCTGATTCTTGGCCTGTCATGTTCAGTTTGTTTTTTGACCCGGTGTTGTAGGAATGGGTTGCCAGGATGCCAACCAACTAAACCACCTGCCTGGACTCATCATCAACGGCTTTGTTAGCAGTTAGAGCGTTAACAGATAGATAACCGTACATTTGAGGAATGAATGCACCTAAGCAGTTAACCATTTCTATTATGACTTCGCTTGGTTGCATGCGTCATCCCGGCTTTCATTTTTCTTTATTTGCCATGCCTTTCCTCTCATTCTTCCCTCGTATTTTCCATTGTTTGTTTCTTGCCTTTCCCTCTTTTCTTTTTCTTTTATCTCTTATTTTTCCCTCTTTTCTTTTCCTTCTTTTTTCTTTTGCCTTGGTTTTTCCTTGTTCCTATTCGCTCCTTTCCTCAAAATTGTTTTTCCGCCCTTTTCTTTCCTTTGCTCCCTTTTTATTTTCTCTTGTTTGCTTTTGTTTGGTTTCTTATTTTCTTTTTGTTTTTCTTTTTCCCTTTTTTGTTTTTCTTTCCTTTCTTGTTTTTCACCTCTTTCCTTTCATTCTTTTCTTGTTTTTCCTTTTTTTTCATTTAGTTACGGTCGAATCCTATGGAGATTACCTACGTATCATGACCCCGCATGAATCAGACCAAACGTAGTTCTTGCAAATTGAATGCGAAACTAATGAAACAATTTTGGGGAATTTTTCTTAATTTTTCATTAATAACAACTGCGATTACAAAAGCTACCAGACTATTTGTTTTTCTTTTTCTCAAAAAGAGGAGTTACAAAAACAGACTCAGAAACAAAAATACAGACTCGATTAACTAGTAATACATCAAAGCTTCAAACCTTGGGGCCCGCGAGGCATCACTCGGCATCGCCACGGGCCTGCACAAGACTGAGAAAGTTTCAATGTCAACTGTAGGCTATTTAAAGAAAGCTGGCCATGTAATGACTTATTTTGACTTAAAAAAAAGAAAAGTGGCTATTTTTCAAAAATATTTATTTTGAGAAAACAAAGACTCCGTTTTGCAAATACGGCCTTTCAGCACTTCCGAAAGGGAGATTTTAAGGTTGTGCCGGCAAACCGTTTTAAAATGACTCAGGGTGGCTGTTCTTGCAAAAACAGCCTTCCGGCGCCCTTTTGGGGACATTTGGCTTATTTTTGACAAGAATGGCGTCACCCGACTTATTCATGACGAAATTAAAAATTTTGGCATTTTTTGGCTATTTTTGCAAAGGGGAGGTTGGACCCGATGAGGATTGCCTACGTATCTCACATCCGGTGAGAATCAAACCTGCGTAGTTCGGGCAAATAAAACTAACTATTTTGAAAACAAGACTCTTTTTCGTTGGCAAATGCACTAAACTCTTTTTTATATTTTCTCTTTTTTTTTCAGTGACACATAAAACAAAATATTTTGCAAATAAACTCTTTTATTTTTCTTTTTCATTGGCAAATAACCAAACTAAAATAAAAACACTTTTCTTTTTTTTTCCTTCATTTTTCTCAAAATTCCGGCAGAGTTTCGGCACTACTTGAACATTGGTTTTTCTAAAATAGGTAATTAACTCTCTACACTGCTATTTCTTTCTTTTCAACTTTTCCCAAATATTCAAAGCCGGTCAGCATGCGAGTCCGAGATAAATAAATGTATAAGATGCATCAGGATGGTCCTTTTCATTTCAGGTTACCTGTCCTAGACGGACCCAACCCCTGTGTTGAGTCCCCTAAGTCATATGCACGTGATACAAATAAGCGTTCCTACTAGGGATCCGGCATGAAGTCATGTTATTCTAAGTTCAAAACCTGGGTATGTGTTCTAGACTGTGTACCCGAGCGGACAACTTGAGTCGAGGAGGGGGCTACGTACCGGGAACCAAAAGGCCATCCGGCTTAGTAACTTGTCCGACCTCTTTCTTATTTTAAGGTATGACACTAACAGAATAGGGAGTCTCCACCAGTGAGCATATCCCCGGAGGTGAGAAGAGAAGGGTTTCGGCACAGTTTATATACAGTTCAGATAATATCAAAGCGGTAAAGCATTTAGCACATTTAGCAGGAAACATGTAGGAAAATCAGATAAAGCCAAATATAACAATTATTCTAAGCTCGAATTCTTAAACCCTGAACCGATGTTCTGGGTTTGTGTCCCCAGCAGAGTCTCCAGAGCTGTCACACCTCCCTTTTCACTACACCCGCAAGGGTGTAGAGGAGTTTTTCCACTCAAAGGACAATCGGAACGGGATTTATTATTAAAATTCAGAGTCGCCACTTGGGAGATTAATGGCTTCCCAAGTCACCGGTTGAATCCCGAACTGAGGAAATTATGACTCTGTTTAACAGTCCGCGATCCAGAAATCCGAGTAAGGAATTCTGTTAACCCGGGAGAAGGTGTTAGGCATTCCCGGGTTCCGTGGTTCTAGCACGGTCGCTCAACTGTCATATTTGGCTTATTTGTTTGATTTTAGTACATGTTTTAATCTATATGCTTTTAACTGTAAACCGCTTTCATTATTATTTTAACGAGAATTGCAACATTGTGAATGCATGTCTCGAACCGCGTCACATAAATGCACCCGCAATTTTTGACACATTTCGACTTCGTTGAGATTTGGATTTGGGTTGCATAAAATGCACACCCGTATTTAAGAAGGTAAAATTATTAAAAACGTGCCTAAAGCGACTAACGAGTGATTATCTTTGCGCGAGGCCATGAAATTCGCTAAACGGCACGCCCCGAATTCTAAGTATTTTAATACAGACATTTATTGAGGGCCCCGCATTTTTATTTGGCAAGGCTCATCTCATTTTATTATTTAAAGGCGACCCTAAAGCAACTACGATTTCTATTTTTATTTGTCTCTAATAATAAAAAGAGTCCTAATGAATTTGTTACTGTATTAAAGCCAACCAGAAGGAAAATTGTATTCATGTTTACATCAAAGAATGGCCAGTCACAAGCCTGGGCCCAGGCCCAAACGTACACGGGCATCCGAACTGAACCTGGGCCACTCACTGAGGCACTGAGGCTTACGCTTTTGAAAATGGGTTGTTGAGCCCAAACTGTTAAACCAAACCAAACTTCAATTCAATTTAAGCAAGTATTTATTGAAATCGCTGCACGTTATTCTACTCAAATCCAAATGTTATTGACTGCTTTGGCTCTAATTTTATAGTCAGGCTTATATATGACTGAACCTATTACTGCATTGTTCAGAGTGTGTTGACCAAACTAAAAAATCACTAGCTAAATTAAACCATCAAACTTAATGAACTAACTTGACAGATGTGAATATTTGTTATCTGATTCTACCCAAACTCTCATGCTTACTCGAAAATACTAATTCAAGTTCATGCATCAACTGGATTTTAGAGCAATTATTCACGTGAGGCTATTAAACTAGGAAGTAACACAAACAGTCATAGAATGCCGTGATTATCTAAGGTGACTAGTGACTATATCATGAAATCAGTTCCAGTATTCGAAATTGTCCTCTAAATCGAAAGTTAACGGCAATTAATCATTACGAGCCACATTTCCACATAAGCCTATTACACTACACACTGTGCTAACAAATCATACAGTCTAGTATAGTCCATAGAGTTTCAGTTGATACATTCAAAAGGCTGTTTACACAGTTCAATTAACAACACTCAACTAACAAAGCGGAAATGAACTGAATTAGACTATGACTAAATACAGAAGATAAATAGGTTCAGCAGGTGAAGAACAACGAGAATCCATTCCAACTTCTGAAAATTACATCACCATGGTTCAAGACATGTACCTGGAATTGGAGCACAAAATGAAGAAGAAGTAGAAGAGGTCAGCAACAATCACTAGCAGAGATCAAACGCAGCCCATAAATGTTCAGCAGCCCAGAAATGTATCAAAACCCAACAGAATCAATAGATCTACCCCAGTCAACACTGATAATGCCCAGAAAAAGCTTGAAAATGAACATAGAATACTTCTGGAACTTTCAGCAAACAAAACTCAACCAAAACTAGCTTACTAAGGTTCAAAATTACTCGAAATCAGACCAATAGACCTTTGAAAATCCAGTAGCCAAACATTGAACTAGAAGATGTGATTTAACAACTAGAGATTGAAATTATCCTGAAGTTTCAATGGAACAGTGCTCTTTTTCTGATTTTTCTACTATATTTCTGTTTGTTTTTTTTTGGATTTTTGAGTAGGAATTCAGATCTAAAGAAAGTGAAAAACTATAAGATTGCAGATTTTTGAACTTCTAAAATTTGAAATTCAAACTTTGATTCAGATTTCAGGAAAGGTTTTGGGGGGGAATTTTTGATGGCTCTAAAACTTGCAAATGAAGGCAAGGGCATGCCCTTTTATAGGCACACATGAAGCCTTATCAGATTTTCAGTTTTCTTTTTAGTCCTTCTTTATTTACTCATTTAAACCCTTATTTTCTGACTTGTGTCACAAGTTAATACACTACAATTACTGAAATTACACTAAAGTCCTACTTTAGAAGGTCCTAGAAGATTCTAGTTTCAATTACCATGTGCTATCTAATCCTAAATGTCTAAGCTACCCTTGAATTCAACCTAAAATTACTAACACTAGTTGAACTATCAGCTATAACCAGATTAACTAAACTAATCATGATAACTACTTGAAAACAAACATTGAATTTAAAAACAAAATCATACATCAAAAGAATTTAACTCAAATACTTAACCAATTCAAACAGCTACTAATTATCAATTACTGAACAACTACTAAACAACTGCTGGTTTGAAACACGAAATCAATTATTAAAAGACTAACTGTTCCTAATCAAATTGGAACCCAATGAACACATTGTTATTATCAGAAGAAAAGCAGCTACATCAAAACTGAATTGAATCCAATTAAACTAACAATTAATCACTTGAACTAATAAACTTGTTATTTGAACATTTAAACTAACAGAAGTGAAACGAGGATTAGATCAGAATTGACCAAACTAAATATCAAAAATAACACAGAAGAATAGAAAACAAATTAAACTAGACTCAAAACTACTAATTAATTAAAAGAAACACTAAGAACCTAAAGAAACTTACCAACCAATTTTCAGATTCGAAACTCGACCGACTCCAATGAAGTTCGAGGGCCAATGACGTTGAATTCATCATGAAGGGGGGTGAGGTGATGATGTGGTATAAATTTAGTGGAGTTTGGGAGAACTAGGGTTTGGCCGGAGAACGTTCAAATTAAAATTCGAACAGTTCGAGGCAGATTCGAGAAAAACTAACCGGGGATTTGGATAGGGGAATGGGAAAAGAACCCAGGGTGTTAATTTGGACCGATTTGGGCGAGGTAGTGTCTTGGCCGGAAAATTTCGAACTAAGATTCGAAGAGATTGGTTGATGTTTGAGGGAAATTANTGAGGGAGTTGAGGAGATTCAGTGGTGTAAATTTGGTCGAATTTTGACGAGTTTGCGTCTTGGCCGGAGTTTTTTGATCTGATATTCGAGAGGCTGGGTTGTGATTCGAGGGGGATGGTTTTGGGGGTTGGAAAGAGGAGGGGAAGGGGAGCTTGTGGTGAAATTTTGGGGGCGTTTGGAGCTCCGCCGCCGGCGGAGACGATTTCCGGAGGCGGCTCACAGTGGTGTTACACAGGGTCTTGTTTGGGTATATTGGAGACGACGATCTGGGGGTGGGGGTGGGGATATCCGACCGTTAAATATTAATTGACCCACAGTTGAGAGCCATTGATCTATTGTACCTCTACGGTCCAGATTTGCTTGGCACTAAACGGCGTCGTTTTGATGGTTATAGAGTCGGACCGGGTTAGGGGATGGGTGTGGGCTCGAACTGGGGTCACTTTGGGCTGGATTAATTCAGAAAATGGCCCCAATTTGGTCTACTACTAAGACCACCCCTTTTGATTTCAATTGTTTCTTTTATTTCTTATTTTTGTTTTTGTTTTCATTTATTTATATTTTTTTTATATTTTCTGACTTTATAAAAATGCAAAAATAAAGACCTAATATATTTAAAAGTTAAAATAATTAATTCCTAAAATTGTTTAAAAACTATTTCATGGCAAATTCAACAATTAACAATTAAAAATGCAAAAATGGACTATTTTTGTTATTTTCTTTATATTTTATTCTAAAAACTACTTAACCCCTAATTAATCCTTAAAATAAAAATTAAATCCTAAATGCAAATGCCAAATATATTTTTTATATTTTCATATGAATTAAAACAAACACCAATAAAATGCAACAATTATCAGAAAATAACACAAAACTTCACAAAAATTATAAAATAGTAAAGAAATCATTTTGTTTGAATTTTGGGAATAATTCATATAGGGCAAAAAAATTACGTGCTCACAAATACATGCAACAAAAACTTCCATGAGACCCTAGGATAGGCCTTTGCCATGTCTAGCTTAATCACCACATTAGCAGGTTTCCCCCTCAGCCTTATGTCAGTAACAATCTCTTGAGTTAACAAAATATTTTCAAAAATACTCCCTCCCTTGACAAAACCTGATTGGTTTGGAGAGATTAAAGAAGGTAGTACCTTTTCCAGCCTATCATGCACCACTCTTGAGAAAACTTTATTAATAAAGTTACTCAAGCTTATAGGTCTCAGATCTGAGAAAGTTTGAACTCTTGGTTTTTTGGGCAGTAACACAAGATTTGTATGAGTGACTGATTTTGGCAATGGACTTCCCTCAAAGAATAAGATCAGCATTTTGTGTATATCCTCCCCTACTATATTCCGGCATGATTGAAAAAACAAACCTGAAAAACCATCCGGGCCACTTGCACTTTCACTGCTCAATGCAAACACTGCTGCCTTTACTTCTTCTCTAGTAGGTAGTCTACACAGCTCTAAATTTTGCTCCCTATTCACCATTGTAGAACATTGTACAGTAGTTCAAAACTTGTAGGATCACCCTCTTTAGTAAATTGCTTTTGAAAGAATTCCACTGCAGCATTAGACATTACCTCCTGAGATTCAATCCATGTATCATCTGCACCCTGGATCCTCTTCAGCTGCAACTTTTGTCTCTTGCCATTAACATGATTATGAAAGAACCTAGTATTCCTGTCCCCTTTCTCAAACCATCTCATGCATGCTTTCTGCTTCCAGTATTGTTCTTCAATGTTTAAATATTTCTTCAATTCCGCTTGGTCCTGTTGAAGAACTATTCTGTTTGCTATTGATGGATCTTCTTCAAATAACATCTCTTTGATTCTCACCACATCCTCTCTAATTGCCAGTTGTTTGAAAATGTCTCCATAAGTCAGCTTGCTCCACTTTGAAAGAGCAATCTTGACTCTTTTCAACTTCTGCTTAAACATTAAGAAAGGGTCCCCTATAAAATCAGCTATCCAGTTCTGCCTTACTACATCTAGGAAAGTCTCATTATTTGCCCAAAAGTTCAAGAACTTAAAGGGCTTAACAAACTTCAAAGCTTCCTCCCCACAACTCAATAACAATGGTGAATGATCAGAACCTGTTCTGATAAGGTGTTCTACTTCAATTGTAGGAAAAAGAGTCTGAAAAGGCATATTCACCAAGATTCTGTCTAGTCTCTTGAATATACACTCCTCATTTGGCCTCCCATTCCACCAAGTAAAAGGACTGCCTTTGAAGCCCAGATCAAACAATTCACATGAATTCACACAGAATGCAAAGTCTTCATATTCTGGTGGATATACTGGTAGGACTCCTATCTTTTCTTCTTCTCCCAACACCACATTGAAATCACCCCCTACTAGCCATGGCAACTCCATATCACTAGCCAAACAATAAAGACTGTCCCATAATTCTAGTCTCTATAAGGCACATCACTTAGCATATACAAATGTCATCATAATGTATTTACCAAGGTCTTGATGATACACTCTGATGGTAATTTGTTGCTCGGTGTCAATCACAAGATCCCATTCCACAACTGAATAAAAAAATAACCAAAATTTTCCATTTACATTAGAGACTACAGCTTCCATGTCTAATCTTCTTCTATATCTGTCCAAAAATTTCTTCTATTGTTTAGGCTCCGTTAGAGCCACAATGAAAAAACCATGTTCCTTCTGCATATTGATCACTCTCTGAAAGTCCTGTTGAGTTTTAACAGACCTTATGTTCTATATAAGTGTTTTAATCATCATCTTGAAGTTCCGGAGGCTGCCCTTTTAGGCAAAATTCTTGTAGGTTGTACTGGCTCTTTAGGTTGATTTTTCTTGCCCTTCTTCCCACTTTTAGTAGCTGCTGCAGGAGATACATCCCCTTCTCTCATCACACCCTTGAAGTTTTCTACAGTAGATTCATCATCATCTTCCTCCTCATATTGCTTTTGCTTATCTACCATAGAATTCTGTATGTCTAATGGTAACTCCTGATGAGTTATGATATCGTGCAGGACCTGACTAGGAGATCTCAATGGTAAATCCACTTTGATCTGTAATGGGGATCCGGTCCCAAATGAACATGCCATTGGTAACACATCATTATCCCCAGTAATTATGGCTTGATCTCCAGGTTCATAAGGTGTCAATGCTGTTTCAAACTGTTCAGAATTACTCCCCATGTCTTCTAGCTTCTCCTGCAGCAATATAAACTGAAGCTCATACACAGAACCAAGGTTAGGATATACTATAGCAATACTGGCCGAAATTGCCTGAGATACTGTTCCATTGGAATCATCCCCCTTCCCATTGTCTGTTTGTTGAATTTGACACACTGTATCCTTCCTAAGTTTAGTAGGAAGACTCTGATCGTGCCCTTTCTCCAATGCATATACAGGAACCCCATCAACATACGCTAAAATATCCCCAGTTTTACTAGGAGTTACTGTTCCATTGCCCTCCTCAATGATCCTTGCAGCAGGAACTGAACCATCTTGATTTTCTACTTCCTTTAATGCTCCTGAACCTCCTCCAATTGCTTTTCCAACATTCAACTCCATAGAATTCAAATTACAGTCAAACCTCGCTTTTGGATTGCCAGGATTTTCTGTAGTATCTACAGTATTTCCAGTTTCTTGAGGTTATTTGTTGTCTCTTTTTTCTTTGTCTCCTTTTGACTGAATTGCACCTATCTGATTATCCATGAGCTCGACCTCATCACTCCATAATGTCTTAGCGAGTTTAGTTCATGGAATTCCTCCAGCTGGCCTGATTCTTCATGCGTTTGTAACCTCCTCCACCTCCAATGCATTAAACTTGTTTCTGGTTGTCACTTCCTCCAGTTTTGTCTTACCTTTACCTTTGTCACCTTCCTTTCCTTGCTTGTCATTAATAATATGCCCTCTTTTATCCCTTTGGTATTTGTTCTTTCTAGCTTGCATCCATTCCTTCTTGGCTTGACTAACAATTGGCTTGCCCAGCACTCTACCACTTGATAGAACCTTAGTTGAATTTGCACCAGTACCTACCAGCTCCTTACCTGTATCTTCTTGTTCTTTCCTCATATCATTAGCTTGTTCCTCAAACCTCCTCAACTCCGGATTAATCACCCAGCATTCCTCTTCCTTGTGTCCTTGTTTTTTACAAGATTCACAATACTTAGGCATATAATCATACCTAATCTTAATCCACTTGAACTCCTCCGGCCCAGTTTCATCTTCTTCCTCTACAATCTTTATTCTTTGAGGTAAATTAGCTAGTTAATTCACCTCTACTTTCACCTTTGCACAACTTGTTCTTGTACCATATTGTGTAGCCAAATCAACATGTAATGGCCTCCCTACTGCCCTAGCTAAAGAAAAAAGAAACTCCCTTCCAAAAAAGTTAGGAGGCAAATCTTGAAACGAAATCCAAGCTATTGCAATAGGTGTTTCTTCATTAACTTTCCACCATGGATTCCACTTGGTGCACCTCATCTGCCACATCTCATTCTGGATCTTCAAATAATAAGCAGGCTTGGACAGTAGATGAATATAATCCTCCATTAACGAAAGCTTGATCAAAACATGGCTGTCCTCAATAAGGCCAACTGAGCATGAGCCTTTTAATTCACATTGTATAGGCAATGCTTTACGTAAATCATGAATTCCAGGCTTCCCATAAGAAAACTTACCCAACACTGCCAGGTTCAAGCCTTGTTGTGCGATGGACTGCCTTACTTCTTGCGTCTTCCATCTCACGATTGGTTCCCCATGCAGATATTCAATAGGTTTTACGGCTACGTTAGGAACTGTTTGCACAGGAGCATTTAATGCATTAGGTTTAAGGAGATTTGCATAATTTTGGATTGGATTTGGGATTGTAGATGGTTGGGGAGATGTTATAGGCGGAGAAGACGACTGCCGAACCTCCATTGAAGGCCGGGCAGTGGCCGGCGTGGCCATGGCAGCTAGGTTTAGGCGTCAAGTTTTAGGTTTTTTTAGGAGAGAGAAGAGAGCACAACTTGATACCGTTATCAAATAGGATTTTTTGGGGGTTATTGGGCTAATAAATTTTGGGCGTAGAAGACAAATCCGAAATTGGGCCAATATTGTGTTGGTTTTTGAATTAAACAAGATATTAGGACAAAATTTTGTCCAAATCAACTCTCTTTCCTTAAAAATGCATTTGAACAAAATTACTAAGAAAATTATTAATAAATTTAGTCAAATAAACAAATTACTAAACTGAATTATATTATACTATAAATTGGAACTATTTTTTTGGTATTTTCAAGGATTAGAATAAAAGTAGAGAAAAAGTTTATTAAAATGGTAGTAAAATTAGAATAATATCACTACAAAAGGACTAATGACCTCAACAAAAATGAAAATATTTTTGTGTTTGCAAATTGTAATTTGAAGTAAAAAAAAAAATTGACTGAAACTCCATAAAAATTAAAGTTAAGTTAAATAAATATTTTAAACACTAAAAATAACTCAAAAACGTGACGGGTCAAAAATTACGTGCTTACACCATGTACTCTGTAAGTGTCGAGCCTAACCTCGGCGAAGTAATGACGAGTCTAAGGAGGGTCACCTACACTACAACTTGTATGCAGTACATAATAATGACAGAAAATTGAAATACGGAACAGGATAAAACAATCAACTGAAAATAATAACTACAGCCTCAAGAAATAAACCAGTGTCGTCCAGAATTACCAATCCTTAGCATTTCAAATGAGAATACCGAAAACCAACACAACTGAAGAAATGAAAATACATAGGTTGTTGCAGCGCGCAATCCGGTCCCACCGTACAACAAAAAATCCTTTGTTATTTCACCGTAATAACATCAACAACATAGATAATATATAAATATTGTGGCGCGCAACCGATCCCACCATATATCAATATCAGTATCATAATTCACCTTTATTTTATCATATCAATCTACCCTTATTCCACCTGTTGCGGCGTGCAACCCGATCCAACCGTATTTCACCCTTATTCCACCATATCAATCCACACTTATTCCACCTGTTACGGCGTGCAACCCGATCCCACCATATCAGTACCAAATACTCAATGTTCATAGTCAATTAACAATTGAAACCACGAAAACCTTTACGATCAATAAATACCAAACTGAACCTGAGAGGGAAACCTTGTACAATACAGGAATCTACATAAGTAATACTACGCAGCCAGACCAATCCAGTAATTGAAAATTAGAATGTGCAAGTAAGTCAATTTAAGCAAATTGTGGGGACAATGAAACTATGAAAAGAGCTAACATCATTAACATGAGAAGATATTGTTTAACAGGTAGCGGTTAAGCATGGAAAGCTTTTAGAGCATATAGCAGTTAAGACTAGGAAGGAAATAATTAAGGAAAATCGGAAAATCAGGGAAAACACATAATCCGATGGCGTATAAGCACTCGTCACCTCACATATACGCCGCTCACATGAGACTCACATAGAACATAGTCTTAGGGTTCCTAATTCCCTCGAGTCAAGGTTAGACACAACACTTACCTCACTCCGCAGTCAATTCAGAGCTCTACCAAGGCCTTTCCATTAGAATCTGCCTCCAAAGAACTCGTATCTAGCCACAATTAACTCAATACTATCAAATATTGCTAAAGGAATCAATTATAATGCATAAATTTAGAATTTTCAAGTTTTTCCCCAAAAAGTCAAAAATCGAACCCGGGACCGCTTGGTCAAAACCTGAGATTCGGACCTAAATCCATTTACCCATTCACCCTCGAGCCTGATTATGTAATTAGTTTCAAAATCCGACCCCAAATTGAAGTCTAAATCCCGAATTTGCAAAACCCCTAATTCATCCTAAATCTCTAATTTTCTATCATGGAAGAACAAAGAATAGGGCTAGGAATTAATGAATGATGTTAGAAATGGAAGAAAATGAGTTAAAGTGTACAAACCTATGAATTGATGTTGAGTTTTCTCTTCAAAATTGCACCTAGGCCAAGCTCTAATGGAAGGGTTATGAAAAATGGGAGAAATCCCGTTTTGAAATATTTTAAGGTCTGGGCGTCAGTCCTTCTTCGCGTTCGCGAAGGACCTGCAGCGTTCGCGAAAGGCAGCGGCCCAAAAGGCCTACGCGTTTGCGAGTTCTTCTTCGCGTTTGCGAAGGCTATAGTTAGTGCTCGTGTTCGCGTTCGCATAGAAGAACGACTATCCCATCCCTGAGGTCCCTAACGCTACGCGTTCGCGAGATGCTTGTCGCGTTCGTGAAGGATAAAGCCCCATTGCTCCGCGTTCACGACCCCGCTATCGCGTTCCCGATGAAGAAAATCCACCCATCCCCAGTTCACTCTTCGCGAACACGAAGAAGGAAACCAGAAGACACCTGAAGCTGAGGAAAAACAAGATTTTCTAAGTCCTAAACCATCCGTAGCCTATTCGAAATTCACCCGGGCCTCGGGGCTCCAAACCAACTATGCACACAAGTCGAAAAACCTCATACAAACTCGCTCGCACGATCAAAATACCAAAATAACGCCTAGAACTATGAATCGAACACCAAATCAAATGAAATTTTCAAGAAAACTTTAAAACTTCTATTTTAACAACCGGACGTCCGAATCACGTCAAACCAACTCCGTTTCTCACCAGATTTCACAGACAAGTCATAAATATAGTAATGGACCTGTATCGGGTTCCGAAACCAAAATAAGGATCTGGTATCAACAAAATCAAACATCGGTAAATCATTAAACCCTTAAACTTTCAATATTCAACAAAAATTAATAGCTCGAGCTAGGGACCTCCAAGTTCGATTCCGTGCATACGCCTAAGTCCCAAATTACGATCCGGACGCATCAGATCATTTTTTTATGTTCATTTTTTACTTCGTATTTCAATTCAAACTATCACGACCCGAATTTCCCACCGTCGGGACCGTGATGGCGCCTAACATCGCACTCGCCAGGCAAGCCAACGCTAGAGATATAATCACCTTTTTCCTTCATATAAGAGATAATCCTGCTGGTAAAATGACCAGGAGTCCCCCTCCACTCCAATCGAGGCAACCCCGGCAATGCTAAGGTCACGGTCTTGGCATGACAGTCCAATATATCATGATAAGGTGACAACCAATCCATCCCCAAAATGACATCGAAGTCAACCATGTCGAGAAGTAGGAGATCCACACTAGTCTCAAGACCCCTAATAACAACAACACACGAGCGATAGACACGATCTACAATAATAGAATCCCCTACTGGCATGGACACAGACACGGGAGCACTCAAAGAATCACAAGGCACAACCAAATATGAAGCAAAATAAGATGACACATAGGAGTATGTGGACCCTGGATCAAATAGAACTGAAGCATCTCTACTACAAACCAAAACAGTACCTGTGATAACTGCATCGGAGGACTCAGCCTCAGGCCTGGCTGGGAAAGCATAACATTGGGGATGGGCCCCACCACCCTGAACCATATCCCTGGGACGACCTCCTGCTGGCTGGCCTCCACCTCTTACGGCCTGGCTCCACCTCTAACTGCCTGACCTCCACCTCTAGCGGGCTGACCCCTACCTCTAGCTGGCTGGGCAGACGGTGCTGGAATTATGGCACGAGAAATCTGCTGCTGTGACTGAACACCCACTAATCTCGGACAGGTCCTCTGGATATTCCCTTATTCACCACACTCAAAACATCCATTTGAATATTATGGCTGGGGAAACTGAGAATGACCCTGACGGGCCGGCTGACCGCGATAATAACTCTGAAGAGGAGGTGCTCTGATGGGAGCTGGCGGTGCACTGTAAGCTGGCTGCCCTGAAGAAGGCACATAAGGACCACTACCCCCTGAAGCTCCATAGGATTCCTGAAGTGCCGAATGAAATGGCCTGGGATGATGGCCTCTACCAAAAGTACCTTGACCTCTAGATAAGGCCCCACTGAATCCACCGAAGTGACGAGGCCTCTTGTCAGACCCCTGACCACTCCCCTGAGCTAAAACCATCTCAACTCGTCTGGCCACATTAGCTGCATCCTGAAAAGAAATATCACTCCTTGTCTCCTTAGCCAACTACAATCTGATAGGCTGAGTAAGTCCCTCAATAAACCTCCTCACCTTCTCTCTCTCGGTGGGAAGTATAAGAAGAGCATGATGGGCTAAATCAACAAATCTGGTCTCATACTGGGTGACGGTCATAGAACCCTGCTAAAGGCGCTCAAACTGCATCCGATAGTCCTCTCTGAGTGATAGGAAGATACTTCTCCAAGAATAGCTGAGAGAACTGGTCCTAAGTGAGTGTTGGTGATCCAGTTGGTCTAGCCAAACAATAATCCCTCCACCATTTCTAGGTGGAACCTGACAGACGAAAAGTAGCAAAGTCGACCCCATTGGTCTCCACTATCCCCATGTTCCGTAACACCTCGTGACAACTATCCAAATAGTCCTGGGGATCCTCTGAAGATGTACTGCCATAGGTAGTAGTGAAAAGCTTGGTAAACCTGTCCAACCTCCACAAGGCCTCAAAGACATAGTTGATCCATCGCCGGTCTGTGCTACAAGACCCGGCGGGACTACCCAACTAGCTGAGCTACTGGAGTCTGAAACTGGGGAGCCATCTGCTCCGGAATGTGAGTAGCGGGAGTCTCTGCTCCTCCCCCAGCCCGAGAGATGACTGGTGCTACAGGAAGTATGTCGGCCTGAGTAACACTCTCCATAAGGCCCACTAGACGGAACAAAGCATCCTGAAGTACCGAGGTAATTATGAACCCCTCTAGAACCTGATCTGGCCCTGCTGGAACGGTCTGGGCCGGAACCTCATCATCAAACTCTACCTAAGGCTCCGCCGCTGGTGCTGCTGCTCGAGCTCTGGGTTGAGCCATGCCCTACCTCGGCCTCTAACATGACCACGGCCTCGTCCTCTACCCCGCATAGGAGCTGCGACTGGGGGCTCGGGCTGCTGATCAGTTGATAAAGTGGTACGTGTTCTTGCCATTTGCGAAAGAATAGAGTAGAGAGCTCAATTAGCTTTGAGAGATCAAACCGCATGCCAGAGATGAATAGAAGTGAAATTGTTCCTAACTCTGTAGCCTCTAGGGGATAAGCACAGGCGTCTATGTACCGATCCCTCAGACTCTACCAAGCTTGTCCGTGAATTGTGAGACCTAGGCAACCTAGAGCTCTGATACCAACTTGTCATGACCTGAATTTTCCACTATCGGGACCGTGATTGCGCCTAACATCGCACTTGCCAGGCAAGCCAGCGTTAGAGATATAATCACCTTTTTCCTTTATATATTTCATAATTATGATTAACAAAAGCTGATCCAACAGGAATAAAAGCGGAAGTACATATTTAACTAATTAGCCTTATACTATTAACCAATCCGAAATACTTACCACCCAGAAACTGGTGTCACAACTGACGAACGCTCTATGAGTAACTACAAACATGGGTTTGAAAGAAAAATACATATGTCTCGAAGAAGGTAAAACAGAAATGAAGTAAACATAGAAGGGGACGTTAGGGCCTGCGGATGCCTGCAGGACTACCTTGGGTCTCCTGAATGGAGTATCAGCAACCAACCACTCGATCAGCCACTACTCGCTCCGAAATCTGCACAAAAAGTGCAAAGTGCAGTATCAGTACAACCAACCCCATGTACTGGTAAGTGCCGAGCCTAACCTCGACGAAGTAGTGACGAGGCTATGGCAGGCATAACAATATATATATCCTGCAATAGTTTATACCAAGATTGAAAGGAAATACAGAATGAAATATAACAGTAACTTGCATTAAATAAATACGGAACCCAGTCGTTCTACCAATACTCAGCTATAACAAATCCTTAAGAGAGTTTCAACACCACAATGATGAATCTCAGCAGAAGAAGAATACATAGATAACAATTGATGTGGCGCTCATCCCGATCCCACCATATAATCAATAACAGATAAAGCGGCGTGCAACCCGATCCCGCCAGTCCACCTTTATTACTCCTCAATATATCACCCTTATTCCTCCTGTTGCAGCGTGCAACCCGATCCCACCTGTCCGCCCTTATTACTCCTTGTTGCGGCGCGCAACCCGATCCCACCAGGCAATCACATTTCACCCTTATTCCTCCTGTTGCAGCGTGCAACCCGATCCCACCACATAAGTACCAATCACAAAATAAAAATAAGTATTTCACAAGTTAACCCAAATCCTCCACAACACTTATACCTCAAACCAAAACAATAGAAGATCACTACAATTATGAAACTTAATCAGTTAACACTACACAGCGAGACCAACCAAAGTGTACCATAAAGCACCAATAAACCAACGTAAACCAACAGCGAGATATAATGAAGCTATGGAACAATTAATAACGTCAATAGAGAAACAACATTTAACAAGAAGCAATTAGACATGGAAGCATCAATAAGCAAGTAGCAATTAAGACAAGAAAGCAATATATATTAGGAAAACGGGGAAGGGAACATGCTAAACAGGAAATTTGGCGATGCATAGGTGCTCGTCACCTCACCTATATGCCACACACATGGTATTTCACATAGCAAGCAAGTCGGGGATCCCTAATCCCTCGAGTCAAGGTTAGACCAAACACTTACCTCAAGCCAACGGGTATTTCAAAGCTCAAAGACCGCTTGACCTCTCGATTCCACCTCCAATCCACTCGTATCTAGTCATAATTAACTTAATAACATTAATTAACGCTAAAAAAACCAATTCCAATGCACAATTATAGATTCCCCAATATTTTCCCCAAAAAGTCAAAAATTAACCCCAGGCCCGCTTGGTCAAAACTCGAAATTCCGACCAAAACCCGATTACCCATTCACCCCCGAGCCCGGATATACAATTGGTTTTGGAATCAGACCTCAAATAGAGGTCCAACTCCCCAAATTTTGAAATTTCAAAGTTCTACCCAAAAACACCCAATTCTACCATGAAAACTTAGATTCTAGGATAAAATCTTGTAAAAAGATGAAATAGATTGAAAGAAATAAGTTAAGAATCATTTACCTATGATTAGGGGAAGAACTTGCCCTAGGAAAATTGCCTGTTGAAGTTTAGGTTTTGAAAAATGGGAGAATGAATGAAAAATCCCGTCTAAGTTATGTTTTGAACAGCTGCAGATGTCGCATTTGCGACTTGAGCTTCGAAAATGCGAAGAACCATCGCAAATGCGAAGTTCCCCACATTTTTGTTGCCTTCGCAATTGCGAATGTAATGAAATCAATTGCGATCAGGGACCACCGCAAATGCGACAAAAAGATCGCATTTGCGATCATACCCATTCCCAGACTCCCTTCGCAAATGCGAAGGTTTGTTCGCATTTACGAACTCTGCTGGCCCAGGCTTTCTTCGCAATTGCGATAAAGACCTCACAATGCCATGCCTGTTTTGCTCTCATTTGCGAAGCCTGATCTCGCAATTGCAAGATCAGAGGCCTGCAACACAGCTGAAGCATACCAGCTGTTTTCTAAGTTCCAAAATCACTCCGTAGCCTTACCAAAACTCACCCGAGCCCTCGGGGCTCCAAACCAAACATGCACACAAGTCTTAAAACATCATACGAACTTGCTCATGCAATCAAATTGCAATAATAACACCTAGAAATATGAATTTAGCACCAAATTGCATGAAATTTTCAAGATAGTTTCAAAACTTCTATTTTCTCAACCAAAGGTCCGAATCACGTCAAATCAATTCCGTTTTTTACCAAATTTCAAAAATAAGGTTTAAATATCATAACGGACCTATATCGGGATCCGGACCAAAATACGTGCCCGATACCAACAAGATCAAACCTTTTAAATTATCACATTTTTAATCTTATCAATTTTCTTCAAAAATTTATTTCTCGGGCTAGGGACCTCAAAATTCGATTCCGGACATACGCCCAGGTCCCATATTTTATTACGGACACTCGGGGACCGTCACAACACCAGTCCAGGTCCGTTTACACAAACCGTTGACCGAAGTCAACAAAAATCATCTATTTAAGCCAAAAATCATCATTTCTTAAATTTTTCACATAAGGGCTTTCCAGATACATGCCTAGACTGCACACGCAATTGAGGAGTATTAAAATGAGGTTTTCAAGGCCTCGGAACACGGAATCAGATTCTAAAATAGAAGATGACCTTTTGGGTCATCACACAAATGTAATGACCCGACCCGTCGTATCATGTATTACCGCCCTGTTTTCCTCATTTATTGCTTCTTCATGTTTTATTATCAGCAACGAGTGAGTTAGAGTTGAATTGAATTGGTTTGGATAGGAAATGAGACACTTAGTCTCTTTAAGGAAGGCTTAAATTAGAAAAGTCAACCGGACGTTGACTTATGAGTTCGAAGGTTCGGATGTGATTTTCGATGATCCGGTTAGCTTCGGGAGATTATTTTTGACTTGGGAGCGTGATCTGAATTGGTTTTGGAGGTCCGGTGTAGAATTAGGCTTAAATTAGCGAAGTTAGCATTTTGGCGAAATCCGGTTGATAGGTGAGATTTTGATCCGAGTGTCGGAATGGAATTCCGAGAGTTGCAGTAGCTTAGTTAGGTGATTTTGGATATGTCTGCAAATTTTCAGGTCAGTCGGACGTCGCTTGGTTGGGTTTTTGATCGAATGCGAGTTTCGGAAGTTTTTAAAGAACTTAGGCTTGAATCCGATGAGAATCGATAATTTTAGTGTTGTTTGATGTGTTTTGATGATTGGAATGAGTTTGGATAAAGTTTTAAGTCATGTTGCTGCTTTTGGTTGAGGTCTCGGGGGGCCTCGGGATGATTTCGGATGGCTAACGGGGAGTTTTGGAATTTTATACAGCTGAAGGCATGCTGTTTCTGGTATTCTCGCTTCTGCGGGTCTTGGACCGCAGAAGCGGAGCCGCTTAAGCGGAGCTGTGATCGCAGAAGCGGTCCTTGAGGGCGTGGCAATTTCCGCAGAAGCGGAAGGCAGTCCGCAAAAGCGGACATCGCAAGAGCGGGTGGTGACCGCAGAAGCGGTCCTGAGGATTTTGCGCAGAAGCGGGAGCCGCAGGTGCGGTATCCAACCCGCAGAAGCGAAACCTAGCTGAGTTTAAGTGAACAGTGTTTTCACGATTTTGAAAGAGAAGAAACATTTTGGACTTCGGACTAAGGAGATTTTGGGCGATTTTTGAAGAGGGTTTCGAGGGCTATCATCAGGTATGGATTTCTTAGACTTAGATTATGATATTTTGGTGTAAAATCATGGATTAACACTGAAAATCCAAGGAATTAAAGATTAAAAATGGAAGTTAGGGTTTGAGAAAATTATGATGTAAAAATTGAATTTGGAGGGTCAAACTAACTCCGATTTTGGTAAATTTTATATATATGGACTTGTGGCGAGACTTGTAGTGAAGTGCATTACGTGTGGCGGTATGAGTTCAAACTTAGGAAGACTAAATGACTGTGTTATGTGTATGTCGATGGAAGGTGTGCTAAAATACTAAATTGAGGTGAAGCAGGTGGGTTATCTCCTGCGGAGTGTTCTTAAGTGGCATGGTCCCTATGTGTATGCTAGAAAGATCTCATGTGTAATTGAAGAGTACGTGTTGAAATTTGATAAATTCGGGTCGCTCAAGGGAGTGGACTCAACTGGTATGGGGATGAATGCGAGATTTGTAGAGGATTTCAGTGCTAGATGATTTGTGCTTTCACAAAACTTGTAGATGATTTGAGTTTAATCTCACTATGATATTGTGACATCATTAGAGTAAAAGTATTATGGGTTATCGAGTGTGTCTTGATATATGGCTTTGAGCCAAGTTGGGGAGGTTGCTGTTGATTAGCTGATCGCACGGTTATGTGCTATGTTGGTTCCGTTTCGAGGTATGCTGGCAAATCAGTTCTAGTTGCAGAAATTGAGCCGAGGATGGCATGAGTGAAGCAAAAATTTCGACAAAGGTTATATTATGTTCCATAGAGTATGAGAATTACGGAATGTCTAGAGTCGTCGTTGGTGAAGAATGCTCGGTGCATAGAGCAGGAAGTTGCTTGGTTGTATTGGGATGCGGGTCTCATTTTACGGTATCGGAGTGCCAATAAAGCACGAGTGGTTCTGTTTGTTAAATCAGGTAAGTTGTAGATGAATAAGAGTGAATGACTCTCGAGAATGGTTTTAATGTGTTTAAGAATCTACATGTAACACTCAGGTGTTTTAAGGCTGTGTATGTGACTAAAGACAGTGTTTTCAATAGAAAATGTCAAGACTTGTGGTATTTTTATGTTGATCATGGGATCCTATGTGTCGGTACCTGGAAAGTAAAGGAAGCAAATTTAGACTCGCAGAAAGTTCTTCAGAGTAAAGTATTCGGGAATGTGGTATTTCTGGGAAACAATTGAGAGAGTATTCGGTGGCCTATGGGTCTTAAATAGTGTGGTCTTATGTCCGAGTCTCGTGTGGTAAGCCTGGATTGAGGCATTGTGATGCTACATCGAGGAAGAAATATCAAGTGGATGATGAATAAAAAGGGGAATTAGATAGATGGAATAGCTTGATAGTAGACCGAATCGGTATGGTAAAGATATGATTAATTCTTCGTATGTGTTCGAGGTAATGAGCTTTTACCGGTGTTGTACAGCAAGGCTCTTGAGTTCTGACAGCTTGCTTAGCTTGGTTCGGGTAGAAGGATTCAGTCCTGGCAGTTTAGCTTGTGCAATGGAATTGGGAGAGAGAGTTCTTGATGAGTTTTACCGTGGTTTAGAGACGTATATATTGCCTATGGGCATGCGAAGCATGGAAGGTGTAGTGATTTCTCTTCTAGATGGGATTGATGGAGAGTTCTTGACTAGAGGAATACATAGATGTTTGTGGTTAGGAAAAAGGGAGATGGAGTTCTCATGTTATCCTAGTGCGTTATGGTATACGCGGTATGTTGTAGAGAATTGAGATTTGCATGTTCGAGGTTTCGGTTCAATTCATAATGGGAAGTCCTTAAATTCGTAAGCAGCACGGGCAGCTGCAGGTGAGTAAAGAATCGATCTTCAAATGATTAAGGAAAATGGTATTGCCAACCATAGTGATTCGACGGGGGTATATGTTCCAGTAAAAGGGCAATGTGATGTAAGCTGATAATACTTCGGTAGTGTTGCGGCATTTGGGATCGACTGTTGATATCTGAGTTTGTTTGATGGCACAGGGAAACTTTAGAATACCTTTCGTGGGATGATTGGGTACTTGAGGTGTGATATGTATTCGTACGGCGCAATTTGGGATCAGGTATAGTGATTTGTGTGCTATATGGAGTTGGAGACTAGGAGTTCTCGTGTTCAGGCTATGCAGTTGTTGTAAATCGTGTGTATCGGCACCGTCTAGCGGCTATTGGGATTTAGAGGCCCGAGTGGATCTTTCTTCGTTGGCATGTTAGATTTTGGATATGATGTTGAGATGTAGACTGGTTGTCTCAGTGTTGGGTTATTCGAGACTACTGTGCCATGGACTATGTCGAAAAATGCCACAGGCCGCGTGGCGAGGTGCATCGGATTATGCTATAGCAGAGTGTGTTGCATTCCAAAGGCCAGCGGACGGCTGGGAAGGATTGCTTTTCTTAATTGGGCCTTCGTGGGGGATGTCAGTGAAGAGGTTCTACCATTAATTTAGTTCCGGTATTGAGGGACTTTTTCGGATGCGTTTCTTGTGGCCGGGCATGTCGCCGGGTGAGATTGTGGATTTCGGTATTTATTTGGTGCCGGGCACCGTATTGTACGGCTCTGGCAGGAGTCATAGTAGTAGAGGAGCAGTTTCAGGCTTCCTGGTATTGAGTTC
>NW_017670528.1:337816-374687 GCF_001879085.1 Nicotiana attenuata
AAATGATATCCTGAGGGTTTGAAACCCCGGATTTGACACATCATAGTGCTGTATTGTGGTGACTTGCACGCCAGGTATGAGCGTGGGGTAGAGCACCGCTGGGGATGTGGACTTAGTCCGTCCCGGTTAGTTGGTTTTATTGAGTAATTGACTGAAACTACTTGTTATCATCATTATTTGGGTTGATTGCTATAATTTGGGCTTCGTGCCAATTGTTGAATCCTTCGGGATTGATATCACTGTTTTTTGCATTACTTACATATTATTTTATCACAGTCCAAGGTAAAATACTGTTTCGCAAACTCAGCTATCTTTCTAAGATTTGAAAACCTAAATGATATTTTACTGCAGTTTTGAGATGAGTATATTTTACTATTGCCCAAGGGCTTATGTGCATTTCTGGACTGAGGATGGGATCGGGGCTGCGCGGCGCCAGCGGTGTGATATTGATATTGCGCTTGGGCTGTAGGAGCCCCTCCGGAGTCTGAACCCCCACAGTGAGCGCGGGTACCCAAATGGATCGGGCTGCGCGCCGCAGCGGTCATATGCATTGCATTGCATTCATGCATTGGTTCCTGTTTGTACTACGTGTCATGACATTTAGCACTCTCATATCATTGGCATCCATGCTATTGCTTGTACTGTTTACCAGACGCCCTGGTGTTAACTGTTTGTGGAGTGCTGTGCCCGAGGGGCTGACTTATGTGCGGACTTGCACTATCTGATTACGCGTTCATTTGCTTGACTGTTGGAAAAGGATGTTTTCAAAAGATGTATTAAACTGAGCCAGATATTTTCTAAAGGATTTTCACGGTTTTACTGTTTTCTCAAAGAGTGGTACTGTCCTATATAGCATGATGGAGTGCTCTTACGTGATTTCTTACCTCTCAGTTATTATTTACTCTTATTACTCACTGAGTTGGAAGTACTCACTTTACTCCCTGCACCTCGCGTGCAGTTGCAGGTATTGTTCACCCGGTAGCGGGTTATTAGCTGATTGAAGGTATGGCTATTGTAGCTGAGTAAGGTGACCGCCAGCATTCGCGGCACCGGATGTTGTCTTTTGATTTCCAGGATTTTTCCTTATATATTATTATTGGCCCTGTAGTTGTGTTCAAGTTTCTTTAGATGCTCGTGACTTGTGACACCCCGGTCGGGTTGTGTTGGGTTGTACATACTGGTTATTATTGTCGTTAAGCTATATTTATCTATACATTTATGTTTAATAATTGTTAAATAAACGGATTGGGTTAGTTGGCTGGCCTTATCTTCACGAGAGGCGCCATCACGACCGGGTATGGAAATTGGGTCGTGACAACAAACCACCTCAAAACTTCACCAAATTATCCCAAAACTGAGATTCAAACTCCTTAAGTTGTACCCAATCTATTCTAATAACACCAAGAAAGCAAAAATTTGATTTTTTTTTTTTTTACTACAAATAGCTAATTGGCTAATATTAGTAATATTTGGATGATATTAGTAATATTAAGAATTGGCCAATTTTTATAGTGAACTATTTATAAATAGATATAGCTGATAGTTTCCCTTATTTTAATACCGTCAAGCAAATATTACATTAAACTACACCGGAGTTATTTTTTCGACATGACCAACCAAAAGCTGCATAAGTTTAAATAAAATAATTTTTCTAATCCCTTTTAGCCATACATAATAGTATTATCTTATTGAAGATTAATGCTGGATTAATTTTCAATTCTTGCAAGCAAATGACCCCTAGTGTAGAAAAGTACAAATGGGACATCTTTTCTTCTTTAAGGTTCAGAAATATAAATGATATTTCTTCCCTAGTTAAATCACAAGAACATTATTTCAACTCAACATCTAATAGCTTGTTTGGATGGTAGTTACATGTTATACTATATCATATTATATTATATTATAGTATTGTAATGTTTTGCGAAATGTAACGTTTGATAGATTATATTGTTTTATTATGTCATCCAACGATAATATGAAGCGTAAACTTGCAATATTATAAAGAAAAGTGAAGTGCGGGATAAAATTATTACATAAAAAGGTTAATTAAAAGATAAAATACAATTATTTAATAATTACAATAGATAACAACCATCCAAAGAAGCTGTAAGTTTCAGATTCTGTAGTGAGACAAATTAGAATTGCCATCAAGTCCTTTCTGGCTAGAATATTCAAAGAAGTCCTTCATTGTAGTTTCTCTATATTTTGGAGGATTGCCTTCTGATAATAACTCCTTAATTTTTAAAATATTCAGAAGAACAAATGACCATAGAGTTGGTGGTAGTTGGAACTTGGACACCAAGTATATATATATATATATATATATATATATATATATATATATATATATATATATATATATATATATATGGTCCTTTTTAAATAAAATAATAATTTAATAATATATGGTTGAAATAAGCATATCATCTTTTTTAGTCATGATCCTCGTGCCGCTATAACTTTGTCTACACTCTACATAAGGTCAAAAAGATTGGCAGTAATAGGAATAGAAAATAAGTACAGTTTATTCCTTTATTATTAGAAGAAACTTTTTTCTTTTCTCTTTTCGTTAATGGTCAACTGGTATTATGAGGTAACTAGTCGAACAAGAACAAGTTTAGATAAAAGAAAGTCACGTGAATTTATTCGCCTCTCCTTAAATTATATATAACATCAGTGAATTTCAACTCAAATACTTAAATTAGCATGAATAAACCCAAGTTTAAATAAGTATTTTAGTGCATTGGTAATGAGGTACAATTCAAATCATAGTATCATGAGTTTTGATCAGAATACTACTAGCCTGTTTGGCCAAGATTCTTTCTGGCCAAAAGTACTTATTTGTCAAAAAAAAAAAAAACAACAATTTCCATGTTAAGGTGTTTGACCAAACTTTTAGCAAGAAAAAGTGCTTTTAAATAGAATCAATTTGTGAAAAGCTGAAGAAAAAAATAGTTTTTTCACAAATATACTTTTTTGAAAAGTACTTTTGCAAAAAGTACACTTAGAAGCATTTTTAAAAGTATAGTCAAACACTAATTTCGGCTCAAAAACATTTTTCAAATTAATTAGCCTTACAAATTACTTCTCATCAAAAGTACTTTTTTTAAAAGCACTTTTGACAAAATACTTTTCAAAATAAGCTAAGTTTAAAAGTTTGGCAAACAGGCTAGTAACTACTCTCTGCAGAGACATAACATACTTTTTTGGGTGAAATTCAAAAATAGCCAGATTTACAAGTGGTAATTGAAAAGTAGCCACAATTTCAAAAGTAACCGAAATTTAGTTACTTTTCATGTAAAAATAAATTTAAACGGAAACATTGATCAAAATTCGAAAAATATTCCAGCATAATATACTGAAGTTCCAGCATAATGTACTGGACTTCGAGCATAATGGAAAACATAGAATAAACCAACAAAAAAAGAAAAAGCAAAAAGCAAAAGAAACATTAGAAGCATATATCGTGGTCATCATCTACACCACATAGAAAATTCAGATATAAACAAGTTAGGGAGATGCATCTACACAAAGATATTTTCACATTTTAGCTGTGTATACGGTCGAAATCAGGTATGCCCGATTTCATGGGCTCGGGAAGTTGCTTCGAGAAAAGCTCAAAATGGACCTAGCTCGAACTCGATGGCGGAGTATAGAACTTGAAGACCAAAGTGCTCGATGAAGGCCAAGGCCGAGTATGACCAACCTCGAGATAATACCATTATGGTTTATTAGAATAAAGAGCGAGATTCCCCCAACGACCCGATGTCACGACCCAAAAATCCCTCTGAAGGAGTCGTGATGGCACCTAGTTTCTAAACTAGCTAAGCCTAACATTTTTAGAAATAACCTTGATATTCACAACTTCAAATTAGAAAACTTTGAACAATTACAATTTCCAAAATCGGTAGTACAAGTCATAAGCCTTTTCTAAGAGTAGTTATACAAAATAAATACGTTACTGTTCCAGAACAAAAGGAACAAATGCAAATAAGTACAAATGAAGGGGACTCCGAGGCTTGCAAACGCAGCAGCAGGTTTACCTTGAGTCTCTACCGCGATGATCCACGCGACTACTACTGTCACGACCCCAAACCCGGTCGTGATGGCGCCCAACACTAATGCTAGGCCAGCCCGACCATTTACTCTCTCAATCAGAGCACAGAGCTCAAAACCAATTAATCAGATACTTAAAATCAAATATTAATACTCATAGTTGAAGTACTCAATTAAATACGAAATACTGACATAAACTGTAACTCCCAAAGACATGGGGTCATGAGTCTAGAGCCTTTAACTAATACAGAGTCAAGAATCCTCAAAATAAGTATGTTCTAAAGTACGGAAATAATAAAGGGATAAGAGAGGAGTCGGGTCCTGCGGACGTCATAGCAGCTACCTCAACCACTCCTGGAACTCTGGAAACCAGCGGCTAGCTAAACTAAGCTCCCGAAGTACCTGAATCTGCACACAAGGTGCAGGAAGTAGGGGGTGAGTACTACCAACTCAGTGAGTAATAAGCATATAAAATATCTGAAGATAAGAAATCCACGAAATGCCACAAAGTAAAGCTAAAACTAACAGTCCAACACCTAACTACGAACCATCAGCAAAACAACTTCAAATATATCAGTCAAGTATAATGTAAGGATGCAATGCAATGCACATGACCGCTACGGCGCGTAGCCCGATCCATTTAACGTCGACGACGCTCACTGGGGGTGTGTACAGACTCCGGAGGGGCTCCTTCAGCCCAAGCGCAATATAATCATACCATTCGCTGCGGCGTGCAGCCCGATCCATACTCAGTCCACAATATGCATATGAGTCACGTAACAGATTCAATTAATTTCCCAATTTCCAATTTATTAAGAAGAATATACTTTAGATATTTAACTTCAGGAAAAGTGACTTAGCATTTCATAACAATGATTAAACACAGGACTGAGATCAATGATTATACAAAGCATGCTATCACAATGACATTCATCCTCTAAGGATGCTACAGATCGGCACAAGGCCCCAAACACGGCAATAAGCCCAGATATATTCAATACAGGGTGCGTATCAGTCGCCAATATAGAAACATTCTTGTTCGGGATGGACTAAGTCTCAATCCCCAGTCATAACTAATCCCGCACCTGCCATGGGGTGCGAGTCACGCCCTACAATAGCGTCACAATGTGATAAGCCGGGGTTTCAAACCCTCAGGCCATCATATACACCAACTACTCACCTCTAACCGGCCGTAGAATGGAACACAATGCCTTTTCCTTTCGTATCGACCTCCTCGCGCGTCGAATCTAGTCAAAATCACAACGAATACATAAATATGGAGTAAAGAAACATAACCCAATCAAAAATACTCGAAAAGTACTAAAATTCACGAAGTTGGCAAAACCCGAGCCCCGGGCCCACTTCTCGAAAAATTCCAAAAATCACCCTAACGGATTCCTCGTCTCGCCACGAGTCCGTGCATATAAAGTTTACCGAAAACGGAGCTCAAATGGCCTTTCAAATCCTAAAAATTCGTTTTCCAAAAACCAAGCCCTAGTTCTTCACAATTTCTACCCACTTTCATGAATTTGAGTGTTGGTTCTTCCATAAAATGGTGTTTTCTAGTCAAGAGACTTACCTCAAATCAATACCCGTTGAAAACCCTCTTCAAATTGCTCAAAAAGCTCTCTTGGCGGAGTAAAAAAATGTTTTCTTATCTTCTGAAATTCGCGAACACTGATTTATTAAAACCCTCCAGCAATTTTCGCTTCTGCGGTCCCGTAACCGCTTATGCGACCCCGCTTCTGCGGCCATATGACCGCTTATGCGGTTTTTCATTAAATCCTTGGCCTTCCGCTTTTGCGCCCAACCATCCGCTTCTGCGGATCTCACCATTCCGCTTCTGCGGCCTCATTTTCGCCTATGCGGACCCGCTGAAGCGATGTCCGCTTTTGCGGAATTACCCCGGTCCCTCATGGACCGCTTATGCAATCTCTTAGCCGCATCTGCGGAACCGCTTTTGCGGCTCCTTTTCCGCAAATGCGGAAATACTAGAAGCCAGGTGCACCAGACCTGCAACAAACATCAAGATTCTCCGTCTAACCACCCGAAATCACTCCGAGGCCCCCGGGACCTCAACCAATAGCACCAACACACCCCAAGACCTTATTCAAACTTGTTCCAATCATCAAAACACTATCGTTAACGTCAAAATCATCCAATTACCACGGATTCAAGCCTAAGTTAAACTAAAACTTCCGAAACTTGCATTTGATCTAAAACCCGTGCTAAACACCTCCGAATGATCTGAAACTTTGCACGCATATCCAAAATCACCTAACGGAGCTACTGCAACTCTCGGAATTCCATTCCGACCCTCGGATCAAAATCTCACCTACCATCCGGAATTCACCAAAATCCAACCTTAGCCAATTCAAGCCTAATTCTACACCGGACCTCCAAATTCAATTCCGATGGCGCTCCTAAGTCACAAATCATCCCCCGAAACTAGTCGAATCACCGGAACTCACATCCGAGCCTTCTAACTACATAGTCAACTTCCGGTTGACTTTTTCCAAAGCAAGCTTCCTTCAAAAAGGCTAAGTGCCATATTTCCAACTAGAACCAATCCAATTCTACCCGATCAACTCAAATACTGATATTAAATCATGGAGGGACATAATATGGGGATAACGCGGCGGTAACTCACGTAACGACGGGTCGGGTCGTTACAACTACTGATCAAATACCTAGACCTGTACAAAAAATGTACAGAACCGTAGTATGAGCTCACCACGGGGGTGCCCAGTAAGTATCAAGACTAACCTCGGTGGGGTAGTGACGAAGAACAGTCAAGACACCTACTAGGCAAATAAATTGAACAGGATATGATAATGAATTACCAAGATAAAGTTAACAAAATAAAATCAATAGCAAGGAGAAATCCATCTACAAACAGTAGAGACAATAAAGGGAAACACGGATAGTAATGAACGATAATCAAGTAAATTAACACCAACATAACTGGGACACAAACAAGTACGAATATGTTCAAACAAAGAAGGTAATGCCAACTCAATCAATCACATTATTTCTAATACACAATTCTAACCTTCTCAATCCTCGGCATCTCATGTCATAATATCAAGTTCCACACCTTTGGTACACATGGCACCTTGTGCCCACATATCTCTATCTCGCTTTACGCAACATCATCATCATGCCACTCAGTACATAGGGTCCATAACCAATGCAATCTCATTTATATGACACAGAATAGATTACGACTTCTAAACCAATTAGGAAATCAACAAGAAAAGATGAAGTAATTTTTAGAAATCATTTGAATAAAGAAAATACCCTTTTTAATACAACATCGAATGAACTATTACATTTAATATAGGATTTTAATAAAGTTAAAGCTTAGTGGGAATTCCCTTTTTATGTAAGATTCAACATCATCGGGTTAAGGAAAATTTAATTGAGAAACTAATGGTAATAGACCGTAACATTTATAGGAAATTGAATTATTGAAAGGTGTATAAATATACACGGTAGGTTCAAATTTAAAAGTCATTTATAGCAATGTAGTACTAATAGCTTTATTTTAAATCACGATATTACAAATAACTTAACAGGATCGGATAAAATGACACAACGTAGTAAATTTACTTTAGAAACTAATTCACCAGAATAATAGTATCAGAGAAAGAATTCAAAGAACAATGGCAATTCAACAACTCAATGCCAATAACCTGACCCTCCAAACTCAGTGAAACCCGAAATACAAATCGTCAAAGTTTTAAACAAATGGACCAGGGTCTTCTTAGTATTCAGCTATAGCCAAACCTAAATGAAATGTAAAACCACCGAATAACTTGTACAATCAATAGGAATACATAAGCACATATATCTATTGATGCGGCGCGCATCCCGATCCCACCAATCTTCCCTTATTCCTCTGTAATAATTACACTGAAAGTAAATAATATATATTTGTTGCGGCATGCAACTCGATCCCACCAATCCTCCCTTATTCCTCCTTAACAATTACAATGAGAGTAAATAGTATATATATCACCATATCAGTAAAAATATGATCATTCACCCTTATTACTCCTTGTTGCGGCGTGCAACCCGATCCCACCAATCCTCCTTTATTACTCCTTAATATATATATGTCACCCTTATTCCTTCTGTCGCGGCGTGCAACCCGATCCCACGTGTCCACCCTTATTACTCCTTGTTGCAGTGTGCAACTCGATCCCACAAGACAACATCGATTCTCCCTTATTCCTCCTCAACATATCAACAACCAGACATAATGTAAAATCAACAACAACAACAATTCAACAATCCAATCACAATAATTTCTACCACCAAGAGTATGAGTACACGGCAACAAGAGAATCACGGAAAAACCAAGAAGCACAACAACCTTTACAAAGACAACAAGACATATAAGGCACGTGATAATTATACCGGCAACCACAATAATTTGGACACATAGCAATAGGCACGGGGTCATAGAGGAATTTCATAATTAAGAATAACAAACAATAAGGAGGACAATTACTCTAATTAAGGCAATTAAGGGCCAAGTAACAAGTAAGAATTAGAGGAAAGTTAACAACATTCTAATGAGCATATAGAGGTAAAACAAGCAATTAGGAAACATAATCATATCAGAAACTTCCCGCTTAATAAACATAAGGACCTAATAACCCTAAAGGCAAACTTTTCACAAATAAGTCCGAGCACACACTCGTCACCTCGCGTGCACGGCTACAATTAGCATAGAAGACTCAAATCCTAAGGGGGAGTCCCCCACACAAGGTTGGGCAAGATACTTACCTCAATCCGGCCAATTCCTTACTCAATTTAGCTTTTCCTTTACCAATTCACCAACGCTCGGCTCAATCTAGCCAAAAATGACTTGAATACATCAAACAATGTAAGAGAAAACAATTTCAATTAATAAAACTATGATTCTTACACAATTTGCAAAAAGTCAACAAAAGTCAACTTCCCGGGCCCACACTTCGGAACCCAATAAAATTTACAAAAACCGAATACCCATTTCGATACGAGTTCACCCATACAAAATTATCCAATTCTGATACCATTTGGTCCTTCAAATCATCATGTTACATTTTTGAAAGATTCTACAATTTTCCCAAGATTTTCCTTTAGTTTCTCATGAATTTGATGTTAAATCTAAGATATAATCACAAAATATAGTTGGAAATCGATTAGAGACACTTACCCAATAATTTTGTATGAAAATCTTCTCTCAAATCGCCCACTCTCGGAGTTAGGGTTCAAAAATATGAAAAATGAGCAAAAACTCGGAATACCCAACTTTTAGCAGGCTGCAGATGTCGTATTTGCGACACTGGGTTCGCAAATGCGAACTCGCAAATGCAAAGAAAGCTTCGCAAATGTGAAGCCTGGAATTACCCTGCTAAGGTCGCATTTGCGACAAAAACTTCGCAAAAGCGAAGGTCGGCTTTCGCAAATGCAGAAGCCTCGTTGCAAATGCAAAATATACCCAGCCGCCCAGGCATTGCAAATGCGATGGTTCTTCGCAATTGCGATGATCGCATTTGCGATGTTACATCTCGTGTTTGCGTACGTTAAAAGTTTCGTCTTCAGTTAATTGACGTGGACTCGGGGATGAGATCATCTTGACGTTAACGTATTTACGCTATTTATAACAAGCAATAAATAAATGTTATGAAGGATAAAGGGGTACACAAATTAAAGAAAACGAGTTTCGTTGAAAGTGGCCAATTTAGGATAAAATACGGGTCGAGCGATAATACCCGATAATTATGAACTAGTACCATGCAAGATACCATATGACCACGGTAGTATAATGTATAAAGTATATTAAAAATAAGTAGAATTTTAAAGAATTTGTGGCAATTTTTAAATTACGCGGGTAATTATTTAATTACCGGGTAACGGAACATTACCCAGTTAACTAATAAGTGAATAGAAATTATTAAATTACATGTGGAAAGAAGCCACAAATCAAGAAGTGACTAAGCAGTCACTTATGCCTAGGTGGCAACCTAAGCTTAAGAGGGAATTGATGACTATCAAAACAAGACTTATACAAGTTTTGTTACAATTCCATGTGAAACAAAATGAGAATCCAAGGAAACCTAATCCATTCCAAAAAAGTAATGTCTTCCAAATGATTCATGGTTTGACGTCTAAGAGCTTCAAGGAACCAGAAGCAAATTTCGTTCCAATATTTCAAGGGACTGGAAGCAATTTCGTCCATGAATTTCTAAGAAGCAGGGGAAAATTTCGTTCAAAAAAATTCAAAAAATAGAAGCTTAATCCGACTTTTTTTGAGTTCTAAGTTCAATCAACGAAGGTTTCCAACGAAATATTATGTGGAGTTTTTCCTACTCCAGGTATGTTGAGGCCCCATCTTTCTTTTAGGCATGATCCAAATAATACAAATGAAACGAGCAAAATATGCAACTTTCATAAATGACTCTATTCATAGAAATACTAGGGGTGTCTATATTCTTGATTCCCCATGTGACGTATTATTATATCTTCTGTTCACGGGCCTCAGAATAATACGCAGTTGAAAAGTTTATCCGAAAGGAATATTGACATTATTACATATTTTTCATGCATTTCATTCATTATTACATATATATATATATATATATATATATATATATATTTGTATATGGGATATGGAAAAAAGGTTACGGCGTTATATATACATCACCACCTGATCGGTTGGTATATCTTGATGATGTTGCCCACACTGGCTGAGATGATATGATGGGATGCCCTCAATGGCGTGATGATGTTATGTACACCTATACCCATGCATGACACGACATTTATATGCACGTGCATAACACTATAAATGTTTCAGAATTGTCACGACCCAGATTTTCCACCCTCGGGAGTCGTGATGGCGCCTACTAGTGAAAGCTAGGCAAGCCAATTATTTCCACTATTTACCTCCTTCTCATTTTTAATTCATTAACAGTTAAGAACCAACATTTAATAAACAACAGAATTTAATAAGCCGAAGACTGAATTGAAATGTTTAAATAATACTACCAATACCAATCCATAACTCATGTGATGACCCAAAAGATCATCACTTGTTTTTAAACTAAATTCTGTGTTTCGAGGCCTTAAAAACCTCTATTAGCATCACCTCGATCTGCGTGCGCAGTCCGGGCGCGTAGCCGGAAAGTCTATATGTAAAAATCTGTGAAAAATGATAAAATTTGGCTTTAAAATGAATAGTTGACTTCGGTCAACATTTTGGGTAAACGGATCCGGACCCATAATTTGATGTTCCCGAAAGGTCCGTAGGAAAATATGGGACTTGGGCGTATGCCCGGAATCAAATTCCGAGGTCCCAAGCTCGAGAAATAAATTTTTGAAAGAAATTATTTTCTAAAAAATATAAAGGTTTTTTGAAAGTGAAATGTTATGTGAAATCTGTGGTATCGGGCCCGTATTATGTTTCCGGAGCCCGATACAGGTTCAATATGATTTATATGTGTCGTCGGTAAAGTTTGGTAAGAAACAGAATCCATTTGACGTGATTCGAACCTTAAGTGCAAAAATTTGATGTTTAAGAAGTTTTGAGAAATTTCATTGATCTTGAGGTTTAATTCGATGATCATGACGTTATTTTGGTGATTTGATTACCCGAATAAGTCCGTCGAATATTTTTGAGGTTGTGTGTATGTTTGGTTTGGATCCCCGAGGGCTCGGGTGAGTTTTGGATAGGCCACGGGGTGGATTTTTAGACTTAGAAAGTTGCAGATATTAGCTGGTGTGACCAGGCCTGCAGGCTTCGCATGGCTCGCAAATGCGAGTTCGCAAATGTGAGTTCGCAAATGCGAAGGCTGGATCGCAAATGCGAAATAGCCCAGGCCTGTCTTTGCTCGTAAATGCGAGGTTTTGGATCGCAAATGCGATCACCCCTATTTCAGCCTTCTTCGAAAATGTGAAGTATTTGTCGCAAATGTGACGCCTGTCTGGGAAACCCCTAAGTCGCAAATGCGAGACCCGAGTCGCAAATGCGATATTTTTCTCGCAAATGCGAAAGTCTAACATTGATGCAGGGTTCGCAATTGCGAACTCCTGTTCGCAATTCCCACATCTGAGACCTGCAACTTTTATACTTAGACGAATTTCAACCTTTTTTCACATCTTTTCAAAACACAAACTCCCTAGGGCGATTTTCCAAGAACAACTCTTCTTCCAAATCGATTGTGAGTTAATTTTAACTTGTTTCCTTCAATCATTAACATCTTTTAACATGCTTTCAACTCAAAATCAATAATTTTCATGGGTGGAAGTGGGTGTTTTGGGTAGAACCTAGGTTTTTCAAAAAAATGGTGATTTGGACCTCGATTTGAGGTCCGATTTCAAAACAAATTACATATTTGAGTTCATGGGTGAACCGGTAGTCAGGTTTTGGTTCGAACCTCGGGTTTTGACCATGTGGGCCCGGGGTTGATTTTTGACTTTTTGGGAAAAGCTTTAGAAAACTTATTTCCATGCATTAGAAATTGTTTATTTTGCATTCATTGATGTAATTAAGTAACTTATGACTAGATACGAGCGAATTGGTGGTGGAATCATGAGGTAAAGCTATAGTTGAGGCTTGAACTGTGTTCGTGGCATCGAGGTAAGTGGTTGGTCTAACCTTAGCTTGAGGGATTAGGAGTTGTGTCCTATTTGCTACTTGTTTCTTGTTGAGTACGACGTATAGGCATGGTGACGAGTATCTATACGTCGGTGTCGAGCATGACCATGAGTCTTAAATTGAAATCATTGTGTTATTGAGAATTACTACGAATGCCTAAGTTGTTGACTCTCTGTGATGAGCAAGGTTTATAATTATTCTCGTAGAGATTACTTATGGTTGAGCATTGGTGTTAGTTGAGGTAGTAGATGTTGGAACAAGTTTGGTTATAACTGGTTTTCCCTTGCCGGGAGGTATTTACTTATATTGTTGATTCCCTTGCCGGGATAGTGTAGTTCCTTATTGATCCCTTGCCGGGACTCTTGTTATGGTTGTTGTTGATTGTATATGTGGATCGGGTTGCACGCCACAATAATGATATATTTGGATCGGGTTGCATGCCGCAACAATGATATATTTGGATCGGGTTGCACACCGCAACAATGATGTATTTGGATCGGGTTGCACGCCGCAACAATGATATGATTGGGTCGGGTTGCACGCCGCAACAATAATATAATCGGATCGGGTTGCACGCCGCAACAGTGATAAATGATATGGATCGGGTTGCACGCCGCAACAGTGTTGTTATATGTTGGGATCGGGTTGCGCGCCGCAACAACTGTTGATACAAAGTGTTTATGGATTGGATACAAGTTCTTTATTGTTTCGCTGTGAATTCTAAGTTGTCCTTATGCCTTTATTCTTGATTTACTGTTGATACTGACATACCCCGCAACATGTACCCCCTCCCATCTTTACTTGTTTATTTCCTTTTTATTTTCCGCTGTATATTAGATAACTGCACAGGTTTATTTGGTAGTCTGGTCCTAGCCTCATCACTACTTCTCCGAGGTTAGGCTAGGCATTTACCTGCACATGGGGTCGGTTTTGCTGATACTACACTCTGCACTATTTTGTGCAAATCCCAGTGCTGCAGATTTTGGACCGCGGTGAGGTTTCAGCTTCCTACTTACGAAGCGACCCTAGGTAGTCCTGCAGGCGTCCGCAGGCCTTGGCGTCTCCCTCTATCTTTTTTTCCTACTTCTCTTATGTAGTTCCAGAGACAGTATTTTGTTATTTCTTTCGGACCTTTATTTATAGTACTCTTAGACAGTCTTTTAAGTTGTGACACCAAATCTTGGGTGGTTTTGTTATGGGATGGTATTAGTAGTACTGTTAACTTGAAGTTTATTTCTCCCGCTTGTCAAATTATGTTGCTATAAATTGTTGATGCTAAGTCATTAAATAAAATAAAAATGGAAGACAGGTCAAATAGTTCAGTTAGTTGGCTTGCCTAGCTTTCACTATTAGGCGCCATCACGACTCCCGAGGGTGGGAAAAATCCGGGTCGTGACAAGTTGGTATTAGAGCTCTAGGTTACATAGGTCTCACAATTCACAGACAAGCTTAGTAGAGTCTGAGGGATCGGTACAGAGACGTTTGTATTTATCCCCCAGAGGCTACAGAGTTAGGAAAAACTTCACATCTGTTCTTTCCTGTCGTGTGATTTTGTTCTCTCAATGCTAAATTGAAACCTCTACTCTTGTCCTTTCGCGAATGGCGAGGTTACGTACTGCTTCTTTAGCCAAACAGTAGCACAGGCCGGCGATGGAGCAGCTATGTCTGCCGATGCTTTGTGGAGATTGGACAGGTTCACTAAGCTCTTCACTACTACGTTCAGCGGTGCATCTTTTGAGGATCCCCAGGATTATCTAGACAGCTGTCATGAGGTTCTCAGGAACATGGGGATAGTGGAGACCAATGGGGTCGACTTTGCTACTTTTCGCTTATCTGGATCCGCCAAGACTTGGTGGAGGGATTATTGTTTGGCTAGACCAGCCGGATCGCCAGCTTTGACTTGGGAGCTGTTTACTCAGCTATTCTTGGAGAAGTTTCTTCCTGTTACTCAGAGGGAGATTTACCGGAGGCAGTTTGAGCGTCTCCAGCAGGGTTCCATGACTGTTACCCAGTATGAGACCAGGTTTATTGATTTGGCCCGTCATGCTCTACTTATACACCCCACAGAGAGAGAGAGAGAGAGAGTGAGGAGGTTCATTGAGGGACTTATCCAGCCCATTCGACTTCAGATGGCTAAGGAGACGGGGAGTGATATTTCTTTCCAGGAGGCAGCCATTGTGGCCAGGAGGGTCGAGATGGTTTTGTCACGGGGAGGTGGTCAGGGGTCTTACAAGAGGCCCCGTCATTCAGGTCGTCAGGGTCAGTCTCAGTTTCCTCAGCCGTAGCACTCAGATGGATGCTTTGAGTGTGGTGAGTATGGTCATATTCGGAGGGCTTGTCCGAGGTTAGTGGGTACTCAGTCGCAGCAGCAGGGTTCCCGTGCTATGGTTCAGGCACCAGGTGTTCCACAGTCCGCCTAGCCAGCCAGAGGTGGGGGTAGAGGTGCTAGAGGTGGAGGTAGAGGTGCTAGAGGTGGAGCTCAAGCTGCTAGAGGTGGAGTCCAGCCAGCAGCAGGCCATCCCAGAGATGTAGTTCAGGGTGGTGGGGCCCAGCCCCGATTTTATGCTCTTCCAGCTAGGCCGGAGGCAGAGGCTTCCGATGCAGTTATCACAGGTATGGTTTTGGTTTGTAGTAGGGGTGCTTCAGTGCTATTTGATCCAGGGTCTACCTACTCTTATGTGTCATCTTATTTTGCACCGTATCTGGTCATGCCCAGTGATTCTCTGAGTACTCCTGTTTATGTGTCCACCCCCGTGGTGATTCTATTGTGGTAGATCGTGTTCATCGTTCTTGTGTGGTTGTGATTGAGGGTCTTAAGACCCGAGTAGACTTATTACTGCTGTACATGGTCGATTTTGATGTCATACTGGGGATGGACTAGTTGTCACCTAACGACGCCATCTTGGATTGTCATGCCAAGACTGTGACCTAGCCCTACCAAGTTTACCTCGTTTAGAGTGGAGAGGGACTCCTGGTCATTCTACCCATAGTGTTATTTCATATATGAAGGCTCGGCGAATGGTCGAGAAGGGGTGTTTGGCCTATTTGGCATATGTTCGTGATTCCAATGCCGAGGTTCCTTCCATTGATTTTGTGCCTGTAGTTCATGAGTTTCTTGAGGTTTTTCCTTCAAACCTTCCGGGTATGCCACCCGACAGGGATATTGATTTTTGCATTGACTTGGCTCCGGGCACTCAGCCCATTTCTATTCCGCCATATCGCATAGCCCCGCCTGAGTTGAAAGAGTTGGAGGAGTAGTTGCAAGACTTGCTTGATAAGGGCTTCATTAGACCCAGTGTCTCGCCATGGGGTGCGCCAGTGTTGTTTGTCAAGAAGAAGGACGGATCGATGAGAATGTGCATAGATTACCAGCAATTGAACAAGGTCATAATCAAGAATAAGTACCCATTGCCGAGGATTGAGGATTTGTTCGACCAACTTCAGGGTGCCCAAGTGTTTTCTAAGATCGACTTGAGATCAGGCTACCATCAGTTGGAGATTAGGGCATCCGATATCCCTAAGACAGCTTTCCGCACTCGGTACGTGTATTATGAGTTCTTGATGATGTCATTCAGGTTGACGAATGCCCTGGCATCTTTTATGGATTTGATGAACCGAGTGTTCATGCCCTACTTGGATTCGTTCGTGATAGTCTTCATCAACGATATCTTGATTTATTCCCGCAGTCAGGAGGAGCATGTGCAGCATTTGAGAGTGGTTCTTCAGACTCTGAGAGATAGTCAGTTCTATGTTAAGTTTTCAAAGTGTGAGTTCTGGTTGAGTTCAGTTTCTTTCTTGGGTCATGTGGTTTCAGCAGAGGGTATTCAGGTAGATCCAAAGAAGAAAGAGGCAGTCAAGAACTGGCCTCGACCCACATCGGCCACAGAGATCCGGAGTTTCTTCGGTTTGGTAGGCTATTATCGTCGGTTCGTGGAGGGGTTTTCATCTATTGCAGCCCCGATGACCACGTTGACCCAGAAAGGTGCCCAATTTAAATGGTCGTATGAGTGTGAGGCGAGCTTCCAGAAGCTCAAGACAACCTTGACTACGACACGAGTGTTGGCTTTGCCCACAGGTTCAGGCCCATATACGGTTTATTGCGATGTATCTCGTGTTGGGCTTGGTGCGGTGTTGATGCAGAATTGCAAGGTCATTGCATATGCTTCGCGCCAGTTGAAGATTCATGAAAAGAACTATCCAGTCCATGATTTGGAGTTAGCAGCCATTGTTCTTGCGCTGAAGATTTGGAGGCATTATCTGTATGGCGTGGCATGTGGAGTGTTCACGGACCACAAGAGTTTGCAGTATTTGTTCAAACAGAAGGAGTTAAATTTGAGGCAGAGAAGGTGGCTGGAGCTATTGAAAGATTATGATGTCACTATCTTTTATCATCCGGGAAAGGCCAATGTGGTGGCCGATGCTTTGAGTAGAAAGTCAGCCAATATGGCCAGTCTGGCGTATATTTCGGTTGGTGAGAGACTGCTTGTTTTAGATGTCCAGGCTTTGGCCAACCAGTTTGTAAGGTTGGATGTTTCTGATCCCAGCCGCATATTAGCTTGCACAGTTGCTCGCTCTTCTTTATTGGAGCGTATCCGAGATCGGCAATATGATGATCCTCATTTATGTGTCCTAAGAGACACGGTACAGTACGGAGATGCCAAGAAGGTCACACTAGGAGATGATGGAGTTTTGAGAATGCAGGGTCGTATTTGTGTGCCTAATGTGGATGGACTTCGGGAGTTGATTCTAGTGGAGGCCCATAGTTCCCGGTACTCTATTCATCCGGGTGCCTCCAAAATGTATCAGGACTTACGGCAGCATTACTGGTGGGGGAGGATGAAGAAGGACATTGTTGTGTACGTGGCTCGGTGTTTGAATTGTCAGCAGGTTAAGTACGAGCATCAGAGGCCTAGCGCTGTGTTCCAGAAGATTGAGATTCCTGAGTGGAAGTGGGAAGGCATCACTATGGACTTCGTTGTGGGACTCCCGCGGACTCAGAAGAAGTTCGATGCAGTGTGGGTTATTGTGGATAGGCTGACTAAGTCAGCATATTTCATTCTTGTGGCAGTCTCCTATTCTTCCGAGAGATTAGTTGAGATCTATATCCGAGAGATTGTTCGTCTTCACGGTGTGCCTGTGTCTATCATTTCGGACCGAGGTACGCAGTTTGCCTCATATTTCTGGAAAGCAGTTCAGCGAGAGTTGGGCACACGGGTAGAGTTGAGCACAACGTTTCTTCCTCAGACGGACAGGCAGTTCGAGCGGACCATTCAGATTTTGGAGGATATTCTCCGAGCTTGTGTCATTGATTTTGGGGGCTCGTGGGATCAGTTCTTGCCTTTAGCAGAGTTTGCCTATAATAACAGCTACCAGTCGAGTATTCAGATGGCTCCTTATTAGGCTCTATGTAATAGGCGGTGTCGGTCGCCGGTTGGATGGTTTGAGCCGGCAGAGACTCGGTTGTTGGGTACAGATCTAGTACAGGATGCATTGGATAAGGTCAGGATCATTCAGGATAGGCTTCGTACAGCTCAGTCCAGGCAAAAGAGTTATGCCGACCGTAAGGTTCGTGATTTGGCATTCATGGTCGGTGAGCGGGTATTACTTCGAGTTCGCCTATGAAGGGCGTGATGAGATTTGGAAAGAGGGGCAAGCTTAGCCCTAGGTTCATTGGCCCGTTTGAGATTCTTGATCGAGTGGGAGAGGTGGCGTATAGACTTGCGTTGCCTCCGAGCTTATCAGCCGTGCATCTATTGTTTCATGTGTCCATGCTTCGGAAGTATCACGGCGACCCATCCCACGTGTTAGGTTTCAGCACTGTCTAGTTGGACAAGGACTTGTCTTATGAGGAGGAGCCGGTAGCTATTCTAGATCGGCAAGTTTGTCAGTTGAGATCGAAGAGTTTTCCTTCTCTTCGTGTTCAGTGGAGAGGTCAGCCTGCTGAGGCATCGACCTGGGAGTCCGAGTTCGATATGCGGAGCCGTTATCCCCATCTTTTCCCCGAATCAGGTACTTCCTTCTTCAGTCCGTTTGAGGACGAACGGTTGTTTTAGAGGTGGAGGATGTGATGACCCTTGGGTCATCACTTGTTTCTAAATTAAATTATGTGTTTCGAGGCCTTAAAAACCTCTTTCATCAGCACCTTGATTTGCGTGCGCAATTCGGGCGCGTAGCCGGAAAGTCTATATGTGAAAATCTGTGAAAAATGATAAAATTTGGCTTTAAAATGAATTAAGTTGACTTCGGTCAATATTTTGGGTAAACGGACCCAGACCCTTTATTTGATAGTCCCGGAGGGTCCGTAGGAAAATATGGGACTTGGGCGTATGCCCGAAATCGAATTCCGAGGTCCCAAGCCCGAGTAATGAATTTTTGAAAGAAATTGTTTTTTGAAAAATATAAAGGTTTTTTGAAAGTGAAATGTTATGTGAAACCTATGGTATCGGGCCCGTATTATGGTTTCGGAGCCCGGTACAGGTTCAATGTGATTTATATGTGTCGTCGGTAAAGTTTGGTAAGAAACGGAATCCATTTGACGTGATTCGGACCTTAAATGCAAAAATTTGATGTTTAAGATGTTTTGAGAAATTTCATTGATCTTGAGGTTTAATTCGATTTTCATGACATTATTTTGGTGATTTGATTACACGAATAAGTCCGTAGAATGTTTTTGAGGTTGTGTGTATGTTTCGTTTGGAGCCCCGAGGGCTCGGGTGAGTTTTGGATAGGCCACGGGGTGGATTTTTAGACTTAGAAAGTTGCAGATTTTAGCTGGTGTGACCAGGCCTGCAGGCTTCGCAAACAACCCAGACCTGTCTTTACTCGCAAATGAGAGGTTTTGGATCGCAAATGCGATCACCCCTGTTTCAGCCTTCTTCGCAAATGCAAAGTATTTGTCGCAAATGTGACGCCTGTCTGGGAAACCCCTAAGTCGCAAATGCGAGACCCCAGTCGCAAATGCGACTTTTCAAATGCGATATTTTTCTCGCATATGCGAAAGTCCAACATTTCTGAAGGGTTAGCAATTGCGAACTGTTGTTCTCAATTCCCACATCTGAGACCTGCAACTTTTATACTTAGACGAATTTCAACCTTTTTTCACATCTTTTCAAAACACAAACTCCCTAGTGCGATTTTTCAAGAAGAACTCTTCTTCCAAATCGATTATAAGTTAATTTTAACTCGCTTCCTTCAATCATTAACATCTTTTAACATGCTTTCAACTCAAAATCAATGATTTTCATGGGGGATTTTGGGTGTTTTCGGTAGAACCTAGGTTTTTCAAAAAAATGGGGATTTGGACCTCGATTTGAGGTCCGATTTAAAAACAAATTATATATTTGAGTTCATGGGTGAACCGGTAGTCGGGTTTTGGTTCGAACCTCGGGTTTTGACCGTGTGGGCCCTGGGCTATTTTTTTTTGTTGAAAAGCCTTAGAAAACTTATTTCCATGCATTAGAAATTGTTTATTTAGCATTCATTGATGTAATTAAGTAACTTGTGACTAGATATGAGCGAATTGGTGGTGGAATCATGAGGTAAAGCTATAGTTGAGGCTTGAACTCTGTTCGTGGCATCGAGGTAAGTGGTTGGTCTAACCTTAACTTGAGGGATTAGGAGTTGTGTCCTATTTGCTACTTGTTTCTTGTTGAGTACGACGTATAGGTATGGTGACGAATATCTATACGTCGGTGTCGAGCATGACCATGAGTCTTAAATTGAAATCATTGTGTTATTGAGAATTACTACGAATGCCTAAGTTGTTGACTCTCTGTGATGAGCAAGGTTTATAATTATTCTCGTAGAGATTACTTATGGTTGAGCATTGGTGTTAGTAGAGGTAGTAGATGTTGGAACAAGTTTGGTTATAGCTGGTTTTCCCTTGCCGGGAGGTATTTACTTATATTGTTGATTCCCTTGCCGGGATAGTGTAGTTCCTTATTGATCCCTTGCCGGGACTATTGTTATGGTTGTTGTTGATTGTATATGTGGATTGGGTTGGACACCGCAACAAAGATATATTTGGATCGGGTTGCATGCCGCAACAATGATATATTTGGATCTGCTGGCACGCCGCAACAATGATATGATTGGGTCGGGTTGCACACCGCAACAATATATAATCGGATCGAGTTGCACGCCGCAACAGTGATAAATGATATGGATCGGGTTGCATGCCGCAACAATGTTGTTATATGTTGGGATCGGGTTGCGCGCCGCAATAATTGTTGATACAAAGTGTTTATGGATTGGATAAAAGTTCCTTATTGTTTTGCTATGAATTCTAAGTTGTCCTTATGCCTTTATTCTTGATTTACTGTTGATACTGACATACCCCGCAGCATGTAGCCCCTCCCATCTTTACTTGTTTATTTCTGTTTTATTTTCCGCTGTATATTAGATAACTGCACAGGTTTATTTNTGCCCTCGTGGAGATGTTGTTGGGGGCTCGGGCTGTTGATCAGCGGATGAGGAAGCACGTGTTCTCGGCATCTTCGAAAGAACAGAGTAGAAATTTGATTAGCATTGAGAAACCAAACCACACAACGGGAAAGAATAGATGTGAAATTTTTCCTAACTCTATAGCCTTTGGGGGATAAATACAGACGTCTCCGTACTCATCCCTCAGACTCTACTAAGCTTGTCTGTGAATTGTGAGACCTAAGTAACCTAGAGCTCTGATACCAACTTGTTATGACCCGGATTTCCCACCCACGGGAGTCGTGATGGCGCCTACTAGTGAAAGCTAGGCAAGCCAATTATTTCCACTATTTACCTCCTTCTCATATTTAATCCATTAACATTTAAGAACCAACATTTAATAAATAATAGAATTTAATAAGCCGAAGACTCAATTGAGATGTTTAAATAATACTGCCAATACCAATCTATAACAAATCTACCCAAGACTGGTGTCACAACTTCACAGACTGTCTAAGAGTACTAAAAATAAAGGTCTGAAAAAGTAATACAACACTATCTCTGGGAATACATGAAAGAAATAGGATAAAAAGATAGAAGGAGACGCCAAGGCCTGCGGACGCCTGCAGGACTACCTCGGGTCGCCTGATGAACAAGAAACAACAATCTCACTACGGTCTGAAAGCTATAGCACCGGGATCTGCACAAAAGAGTGCAGAGTGTAGTATCAGCACAACCAACCCCATGTGCTGGTAAGTGCCTAGCCTAACCTCGACGAAGAAGTGACGAGGCTAGGACCAGACTACCAAATAAACCTATGCAGTTAAATCATATACAGTGGAAAATAAAGGCATAAATATTACAATTTAAAGTAAGAAGGGGGAAGAGAGACATGCTGCGGGGATATCAAGTAACAACAGGAAACAAATAAATAACCGTAAAGAACACCGTAACTCAAATATCAACAATAACCAGGAAATCAAACAAGTGCACAGCATCACCCTTCGTACTTTTAGTCTTGTCCTCACAAAATATCAACATAATCGGCACGACATCACCCTTCGTGCTTTTACCTCACATAATCATGGCACAGAATGATCTTTCGTGCATAATCACTCATATAAAGGCATGGAATGGTACATCGTGCGGCACAGCATCAGCATTCGTGCATTAACACTCTCTCACAAAAACAATACATGGAATCACCCTTCGTGCTTTAACACTCTTCCTCACCAAAACAATGCACGGCATCACCCTTCGTGCTTTAACACTCTTCCTCACCCAAACAACAATCACAAACAATAAGGGCAAGGAATTAAATGAAATCACAATGAAGATCCCAGCAAGGGAACAATATCAGAAGAAACAACATCCCGGCAAGGGAATAATATTAAAAGAAACAACATCCCGACAAGGGAACAATATTAAAAGAAACAACATCCCAGCAAGGGAACAATATTAAAAGAAACAACATCCCGGCAAGGGAAGAATATTAAAAGCATCAACATCCCGGCAAGGGAGACAATATCATAATCCTCTTCTCTTTTTCACATTTACTTCACAACTCAATTTACAACTTGAGCCAATGCTCTACTATGCTCAATTACCAATTATACTTTCACAATTTCGATTCACAACTTGAGTCAGCGCTCTACAATGTTCAAATACCCATGATACTTTCACAAATCAATTCACAACTGGAGCCAATACTCTTAAATGTTCAATTACTCAATTTACTTCCACAAGCCTTGTTCAACAATGGTAATATCACATAAGGCATGAAAAATACAAAAAGGAATCACATTAATCATAGTATAAGACTCATGTGCATGCTTGACACTAATGTATAGATACTCGTCACCATGCCTATACGTCATACTCAACAATTAACACATAGCAAATAGGACACGACTCCTAATACCTCAAGCTAAGGTTAGACCAAACACTTACCTCGATGCCAAGAACACAATTCAAGCCTCAACTACCACTTTACCTTATGATTCCACCACCAATTCGCTCGTATCTAGCTACAAGTTACTTAACTATATCAATAAATGCTAGATAAATCAATTCTAATGCATGAAAAATAGATTTTCTAAAGTTTTTCCTAAAAAGTCAAAAATTGACCCCGGGCCCACATGGTAAAAACCCGAGGTTCGAACCAAAACCCGATTACCCAGTCACCCACGATCTCAAATATATAATTTGTTTTGAAATCGGACTTCAAATCGAGATCCAAATTCCCAAAATTTGAAAAACCTAGGTTCTACCCAAAACACCCAATTTCCCCCATGAAAACCCTTGATTTTGAGTTGAAATCATGTGAAAAGGTGTTAAAGATTGAAGAAAACGAGTTAGAAACGACTTACAATCGATTTGGAGAAGAACTTTTCTTTGGAAAATCACCGAAGAGAGTTTATGTTTTGAGAAGATATGAAAAATGGCTGAAAATACGTCTAAGTGTCAATTAACTGGTCTCTGATGTCGCAATTGCGACCAGGATTCGCAATTGCGAACCCTTCAGAACCTGCTAATATCGCATTTGCGAACAGGGGTTCACATTCGTGAACCCTGAGGATTCCAGCCCTCTTCGTATTTGCGACACTGCCTTCGCATTTGCGATGTCGCATTTGCGACAATTACATCATATTTGCGACACATAGCTCGCATTTGCGAGCCAGCGAAGCCTGCAGTTCTGCAACATACCAGCAATTCCTAAGTCCAAATTTCACTCCGCGGCCTATCCAAAACTCACCCGAGCCCTCGGGGCTCCAAACCAAACATGCACACTAACCCAAAAATATCATACGGACTTGCTCGTGCATTCAAATCACCAAACTAACATCAACAACTATGAATTTAACATCAAAATCAAGAAAATCTCAAGAACTTTCAAAGTTTCAAATTTTACAACTAAGGGTCTGAATCACGTCATATGATCTCCGATTCTTACCAAATTTTACAGGCTCAACTTAAATAAAATATAAGACCTGTACCGGTCTCCGGAACCAAAATACGGGCCCGATACCATCAAATTTCAAACACATTTCATTTCCAAAAACTCATAAATATTCGAGAAAACAATTTTCTTCAAAAATTCATTTCTCGGGCTTGGGACCTCGGAATTCAATTCCGGGCATACGCCCCCTCTAGGACCATCAAATCACGAGTTCGAGTCCGTTTACCTAAAATGTTGACCAAAGTCAACTTAAGTTAAAAGCAAAATTTATTATTTTTCATAGATTTTCACATAATGGCTTTCCGGATACGTGCCCGGATTGCGCACGCAATCGAGGTGAGACTAAATGGAGGTTTTAAGGCCTCTGAACACAGAATTTATTTCTAAAACAAGTGATGACCTTTTGGGTCATCACAAGAATTTACAAAGTTATTCACATTTATAGATTGATCTCTTTATTCCGTGTTTCATCTATGCCTTTTAGGTACAAATTTTCATGCCTTACATACTCAGTACATTTTTTGTACTGACGCCCTATTTCACGGGGCCTGCATTTCATGCCCGCAGGTAGGCAAGCTGACGGTCCCCCTTCTTAGGACACCTGATCAGCGAGAATTGGCGTGCTCTACTTGACCCGGAGCTGCTTTTGATTTTGGTACGATATACATACATACATACATACATACATATATATATATATATATATATATATATATGGTCATGACGTGGCTCAGTCCCGTCTTTGTACAGTTATATTTCTATTAGAGGTCTAGAGACAATATGTCCAGTTGGATAGCATGTGGACTTGCCGGCTTCTAGTTTTGAGATGTATAGTTGTCTATAGCAGCCTTGTCGGCTCGCCCTACGTATGTTGCACGTATACGTATGTATGCCCTTTTGGGCAGATTTCCTTCATGTACACTATTCTCGAAGTTCAGCAGATGTTATTCAGGTTTATATCTTAGACGCATGCTTAGGAGTGTTTGACAGGCAGGACTCAGGCACCCGTCGTGGCCCATCGGTTTGGGTCATGACATGCGACCAGAACATCGCAAATGCGAAGAAACCAGAACCAGAAAAATCTAATTTCATGAGAGCTATTCCAAAACCATTCCGAAACTCACCCGAGCCCTCGGGGCTCCAAACTAAACACCTGCACAAGTCTGAACACACAACACGAACTCGCTCGCTCGATCGGAACATCAAAATAACCTCTAGAATCACGTATCGTATGCCAAAACGCATGAAAATCACTATGAACTTCAAGAACTTCTAGAATTGCAATCAAGTGTCCGAACCATATCAAAAACTCCAAACGACACTAAATTTTGCAGACAAGTCCCAAATGACATAACGGAGCTGTTCCAACTTTCGGAATCGCATTCTGACCTCGATAACACAAAAGTCAACTATGGGTCAAACCTCTCCATTTTCCAAACTTCAACTTTTCCAACTTTCGCCGAAATGCCTCAAATTACCCTACAGGCCTTCAAATCCAAATCTGAATGCACGCCTAAGTCCAAAATCATCATACAAAGCTACTGACATCATCCAAACTCATTCCGGGCTTATTCAAAAGTCAAATTCCGGTAAAACTCTCACCGTTTAAGCTTTCAAAACTACATTCCTTCTTCCAATTCGACTTTGATTCGTCCGAAAATAGAATCTAATATGCATGCAAGTCGATACAAAAAATATGAAACTGCTCGTGACCTTAAACTACCGAACCGGACGCAGTTGCTCAAAACGACCAGTCGGGTCGTTACACCCGAAGATCCCGGCATAAATTCCGGAATGGATTTGTACTTGGCGGTTAGACAGCTATATAATGAGATTTCCTACTATAATTGGAAGTTTACCTTGTTTAGGATTCCCCTACTATATAAAGGGGATGTCATTCATTTGTAACAGACGATTCACTGACAAAGGAATACACATTCTTCACTTTCTTGCTTACTGTTCATTAGAGTTGCCTTATTATTTTATTGTTCTTACTAACCTACCTCGAGGCCACCATAACTCGAGGTCAAGCCTTGGCTTTCACATTGGTTTGATTTGCTTTACTTCTTCAATTTACATATTTAACTCCTTGTTTATTAATTGGTATTGGATTAAATCACACATCTTTAAAACCACATTATAAGTTTAATTGTTACTCGAATTTTAATGTAAAGAAGCTGATTTGAGAAACTTTAACAAAACCACATATTGAGAAAACTTACTATTCAGCTTGATCCAGAAGACATTGAGAATGAGAAGTGGAGCACAGCTATAGTCCTATATGTTATTGGAGAATCTCCAACAATAGGAGCCATGGAAAGGTTTCTGGTGTCACAGTGGAAATTTGCAGTGAAGCCACAAATTTACTACCATAATGAAGATTACTTTGTGATTAGATTCCAGAACTTGGAGGAGAGAAATAAGGTATTGTACTCGGGGCCTCACACTATTAACAGCCGACCAGTAATAATGAAAGCATGGACTCCGGATTTCAATCTATACGAGGAAGTTTTAAATACTATTCCATTATGGATTAAATTACCAAACTTGCCTCTTAATCGTTGGACCATGAAGTCTCTTAGCAAGATTGGTAGTGCGCTTGGCAACCCTCTATATGCGGATGACTGTACAACTAGCTCTGCTAGAATATCATATGCTAGACTACTTGTGGAGATGGATGTTACAAGACCCTTGCCGAAAAGTGTTAAAGTACAAGATCCTAATGGTAGAGCGTTTGAACAGGAGGTTGCATATGAATGGGAACCTGATTACTGTGTTACTTGCCTAAAAATTGGGCATATTTGTGCTCTTGAAAATAACCAAAAACCCCAAATTCCCCCCACGAGAAGAAGAAATGAAAGACCTAAGCTAGTTTGGAGGAATAAGGAAACAGGAGTAACAGTGAATGTTGCACCTGTTAATGTCCAACCAAAGCAAATGAATAAAGAGAAGGCAGAGGAAGATCCTGGTTTGAAGCAGGGAGAGGGGTGGCAAATGGTTACACGCAAATCAGCTGCTAAACCTATTAAAGCAACCACAATTGAAGAGAGAAGCATTGACATAAGTAATGACTTTAATCTTCTGACTATAACAAAGAATCAACTCGCAGGAACTAGTAGTACTAATGGTAGAGCAGAGGACTATAATCAATGTGTTACTGATTACTATAAAGGAATTGCTGAAGATGAGAGTTGTAGTAATAGAGGTTTTGAGGGGTTGGCAAGTTCTTCATTCATTCCAACATGAATTTATTTACATGGAGCGTGCGAGGGGTGAATAAGGCATACAAGCAGAAGGAGTTGGAAGTAGCTATTAAGGAGAATAAAATGGATCTACTTGCCATCCTAGAACATAGAGTAGCAGCACAAAATTAGACAAAGATAATCCAAAAAATAGTTCCCGGGTGGAAATGGATATCAAACTATAGTATGAATAATAAAGGGAGAATCTGGTTAGTTTGGGATCCTAGAGTTTTGGAGGTTACATTAATTGAAATGGATGCACAATATATACATGGTCAAGTAAGAATCTTTGAACTGAAGCTTGACGTTGCTTTTACTGCTATATATGGGCTTCACACAATTCAAGACAGAAGAAGCTTATAGGGTAAACTCCAGATATTGGTAAATTCACAACAGGGACCATGGATTGCCATGGGCAATTTCAATGTTGTGCTGAGTCAGGAGGACAGATTACATGGGACACAAGTTCAAGATTATGAAACAAGGGACTTTAGGGAGTTCATGGTGGATAATGGCTTGGTAGAACTGCAAACTATCTGTAGGAATTATACTTGGACAAATAACCATACTTTTAGCAGGATCGACAGAGCTATAGTAAATGCAGCATGGTTGAATAATATGACAACATTGATAGTCCATATATTAGACCCACATATTTTTGATCAGTCTCCTTTGAGGATCAACTTTGCTGGACAAACCGATAGAGGAGGAAAACCATTCAGGTTTTTCAATTGCATAGCCAAGCATAAACAATTCTTAACAGTAGTAGAGGAAGGTTGGCATATATATACTGAAGGAAACCACATGAAAAAAGTGTGAAATAACCTGAAACGGATTAAACAAGGGTTGAAGAAACTCAATTTTGAACAATTTCATGGAGTGGATAGAAGGCTGAAACAAATAAGAAAGCAGTTGAATGAAGTTCAGGAGAAGCTAGGACAATCTATCCAGGATGATATCTTAATTGAGGAAGAAAAAGTGCTCAAGAAACAATTAGAGAAATGGGGAGTGATTGAAGAAAGCATCTACAGGCAGAAGTCTAGAGTTAAATGGTTAAAGGAAGGTGATTCAAACTCGGCTTATCTCTTTGCAAATATGAAGAGTAGATGTTCCCAAAATTATATTATAAGTTTGACAAAAACTCAAGGAGATATAATTAATTCTGAAGCATAAATAAAAGACGAAGCCAAAGAATTTTACAAGAAGCTACTTGGGACAGCAAATTCTACATTACCTGCTATTAATCCTATTGTTATGAAACAAGGTCCTGCACTGAATAGGGAACAATAGAAAGATTTGATCAGACCAATTACCAGAGATGAAGTCTACCATGCTCTATTGGATATAGATGATATGAAAGCCCCTGTCTGTGATGGATTAAATGCTTTCTTCTTTAAAAAAAGCATGGATAATTATAGGGGATGAGGTTACAGAAGCTGTCTTAGATTTCTTCAAGACTGCTACTATGTTTAGAGCTGTGAATTGCACTTCAGTAACACTGATTCCAAAGGTAAAAAATCCAGCATCCATAAAAGAATATAGGCCTATTTCATGCTGCACTACAGTATACAAACTCATTTCTAAGATCTTAACGAAGAGGCTACAGACAGTTATGAACGATTTGGTGGACGATTGCCAGTCGGCTTTTGTGCCAGGCAGGATGATCACAGATAATATAATACTTAGCCATGAATTGGTTCAGGGTTATGGAAGAAAAGGAATTTCACCAAGATGCACAATAAAGTTGGATATGCAAAAAGCGTACGATTCTCTTGAGTGGGTATTTCTAGAACAAATTCTAATTGGTATGGCATTCCTGGATATGTTTGTAAAATGGGTTATAAGCTGTGTCAATACAGTGTCTTATTCTATCCTACTGAATGGAAAACCAACACCACCTTTTGATGCCAGGAGAGGACTAAGACAAGGAGATCCTTTGTCGCCATTTCTCTTTGTATTAGCAATGGAATACCTAACCAGAAACCTGAAGACCTTAAGGAAAATACCTGATTTTAACTATCACCCCAGATGTGATAAAATGCAAATAGTGCAGCTTGGGTTTGCCAATCATCTTCTATTGTTTTGCACGGGTGATAGAGGATCAGTAAAATTATTATATGACTGTTTTCTGCAATTTTCCCATGCCTCAGGTTTAACAGTCAACAAGCATAAAAGTTCCATCTTCTTTGATGGAGTTTCTGATAATGAGAAGAAGGAAATTATGGAAGATTTGGGAATCCCTAAAGGTGAACTACTAGTAAGATATCTTGGAGTGCCCCTCAGTACTAAAAGATTATCAGTTTCACAATGTCAGCCTTTAGTAGACAGAATGGTAGGAAGAATCACTTCATGGACTTCAAAATTTCTGTCCTATGCGGGAAGACTACAACTGATAAAAAGTATTCTTTTCTCTATGCAAACGTTTTGGTGCCAGATATTTATCATGCCAAAAAAAGATCATACAACAAATTGAAGCGGTGTGTAAAAGATTTCTCTAGACAGGGGAAAACGAGATAACTAGAAAGGCATTAGTTTCATGGGACAAAGTCTGCTATCCCAAATCAGCTGGAGGTTTTAATGTGATTGATATCCATATATGGAATAAGGCTGCTATATGCAAACACTTATGGGATCTATGCAAGAAAAAAGACAGATTATGGATCAAGTGGGTCCATAACTACTATGTGAAGAGAAATCACTTGTGGGAGATTAAACCTAGAAATGCTTCTTGGATGGTGAGCAAGGTGTTTAAGGCAAAGGAGACTGTTGAAGCGGCTGGCTACACATATGAAGATCTGATGGATGTTACTCAGTTCTCAATTAAGAAGTTCTATCACAGGTTAAGAGGTGACTTCCACAAGATTAGCTGGAGAAGACTAGTGTGTAATAATCCTGGATGCAACAAATGGACTTTTATCTTGCAACTGGTAGCTCTTGGGAGAATATATACAAAGGACAGACTGCTTAAGTGTGGTGTAGTAACAAACTTAGAGTGTCCTCTATGCAACACTGAAGATGAATCCATAGAACATATGTTCTTCAGCTGCAAGTTCTCTGCAGAATTATGGACCAAATTGCTCAACTAGCAAGGCATCAACAGATTACCTATGGGATGGAGTCAAGAAGTTAACTGCGCAATCAATCATGCTAAAGCAAAAAATGCAAAAGCTGGTATATTTAGGATGGTGATGGCTGGTTGTATCTACTTCTGTGGCAAGAGAGGAACCAAAGGACTTTCTTGGGCAAAGAAAGAACTGTTGCAGTCCTCTGTAAATTGCTAGTACAAGACATACATTGAAGAGGACAATGGAATAGTAGGACAGCTGGAGTTTTGACAAATATGAACTATTACCCCTAGGTTTAATTGGAAACATGTTGTAAAAAGGGATGGGGGGAGTTTAAGGAGATAGTTGTGCTAAAGTTGGGGCTGTCCAGCTTTAGGGGTTTTGATTTGTTTGTACATATTTTCCCTTGGTAAATAAAATTTGACTAATTACAAAAAAAAAAATGATTATTTGTCTGGTGAATAATAATCAAGAGATTGTTATATATGAATTACTTACTTTAACGTCGTTTCAATATATTTGTACATACTTTTAATCCTTGCAGTGTTAATTGCTAATTAATGTATGTGTTGTTACATAAAATAATGCACAAGTTACTTAATACATAAACATTGCAATAAATTATACGTGAGTTATTTCTTTCAATATGACCAACCAAAAGCCGCATAAGTTATACTTAAATTAGTTTTTTTAATCCCTTCTAGCCAAACATAATACTTTCTCATGTCCACTTTAATTGATTTTTGATTATTTTTACACATGTTAAGAAATATATTTTTTAACATTAATTAATAGTAAAATTGACCATATTAACCATTATTTTCTCTTTAATTTATTTATTGGAAATATAGTAGATATTCTGATACTCTTTACTCGAAGGGCAACTTTGAAAAATAGACTAATTCCTCCTTGATATCAGAAAAATTAAATATTATGGACCGAAAAAAAGGCAAAAAAAAATAATTAAAGTAGACCGGAGGGAGTATTATTTGTAGACATGTGATTTTTGACCCTCCCCGAAATTTTGCACATTTTTTGCGTTTAAATATTTAGTTTAGGTCTAGTATCGCTATTTTAACTAGTTTTGACTCTTTTACTTTATTTTATCACAACAATGAAAATTACAAAAGAAAAAGTCTTTTATTTATCTAATTGATATTTTATCTAGTTACTTTTAGTTTATATACCTTTCATAAAATTAAAAAAAAATACAAAAATAGTTCCACTTTGTTTTTAAAAAATATTAGTATTTTTTGGAAGGAATATTATTTTAATTTTGCGATAATTTTAATTTAGTACTCCCTCTGTTCCAATTCATGTGAACCTATTTGACCGGGCACGGAGTTTAAGAAAAAATGAAGGCTTTTGGAATTTGTGGTCCTAAACAAGTCACCAGAATATTTGTGTGGTTATAAAAGCTTCTCATTAAGGGTAGAATTGTAAGTTTAAGCTAAATTGTTTCCAAATTTAGAAAGGGGTCATTCTTATTGGAACGGACCAAAAAAGAAATAGGTTCACATAAACCGGAACGGAGGGAGTACAGTTTTTATTATTAGTATGATATTTGAAAAAAACCAAAAATAGGTTTGTTTTAACAGTTAGTTTATTTTAATAGTTATTTCTACTTAAGTAGGATTAATTAGTATATGTGGGTAATATTTTTAGTCTTGTTCAATGAGAAAGAGTCAAATTTAGGCGAAAATAATCCATTCTTTAGGCCCATTTTCGGAATTAAGCCCTTAGCACATACCCCCACTTTCCTAAAAAGCGACCTAATTCCACTAACCCCTAAAAAAACCTTAGAGGCATCAGCAATCCACCCCTTCATTAACCTAGGAAAAAAACCCTTCTTCTTGACCACACAAAACACCACAACCGCCACCCTAAAACGACCACCCTTTGTCGCCGGCCACCCACTCCACCTCTTCACCACCCCATCTCCTGCTGTCCCCTCAACCAAGAAAACATCAGCGAACCTCCATTAACCTAAACCAGCCGCGTCATCCTCTCCAAGACCCTCTACCACCAACAACTCCGCCAAAATCCGCATTCCACCACGCACACCACCAAAGAAAAGGCCGCCACTCCACCCTCAACAAAAAACTGCTCGAAACCTAGCACACCTTACCCTTCTCGATCTCCCAACGACACCCTCAACCTCCTCTCCAAAACCCTACAGCCGCGACACACACACACACACACACACACAGTAATAAGAAGAAGAGGAACAATTTGCTCCATAGAAATCAGTCCCCAAATACTCTCATCCTCTTCATCAATTTTGCACTAAAATTACATCTCCATTAACCAAAAATCACACTATGTAGACCACCTCCGGTCAATGTTCTTTCGCCAGAAAACTCCGTTAATGCTGCTCACAAACCTTTTTCCAAAAGCACTAATTAACACCCACAAAACAAATTATTGATTTCTTGAGTTAGAGTTTAGTAGAGGTCTTCGTTCGAGGTTGCGGATCCTAGCTCCGAACGTGGTTTATTCTTTTTTTGGTCATATTTCAATTGGAATTCATTGTTTCATTGACGGCTAGATCGGATTATTTGGTACATCTTGCTTGAGGTTAATTAAAATTGGAGAAGTTCTTACTTTAATTGAGGTCCATTTCTCTTTCTCCTCCTAATTTGACATTATTTCACTCCTTGCTTTAATCAATTTCTCTCAGTTTTAGAGTCAAATGTGTTTGAAAAGGAAAATCCATTTATTTAAAAATGGTGACTCTACACACCGAATCAAACTATGTCGAGTGACGACTCTGAAAAATCCTTCGAAACACAATCTTTTTGTAACTTTTCACAATTGAAACCCTTTTTGAACTTCAAAAATCTTGTTATTATTTTTAAGAGGTTTAGTGAGGTGAAAAAAGGGGTGTGGCAGCTCAAGAGACTCTGCTGGGGAGTTGCAGGTTCGAGCTGATACTTGATCTTGTTGGCTTTTAGGATATTCGGTTGAGGTGTTTATTTTCTTTATTTGATTTTTTTTATTTGGTTTGTTTGCCTTATTTATTGTTTTGTTGGTTATTTGTTTATCGTTTTTCTGTAACCACCCGATCGTTCGTTCTGAGAGTTATAGCCACATTTCCCCCATCTATGGTTCTTTATATGTTGTTCAACTGTCTTGAGTTGTATCGAGTTGGTAGGTTTGGGTTTGGAGTAGTTTTGGAGTGAAATGAACACTTAGTCTCTTAATTAGAAAGCTAAGATAGAAAAGTCAACCGGAAGTTGACTTATGAGTAAAAGAATTCGGATTTGGATTTTTATGATTCGATTAGCTTTGTTGGGTGATTTTAGACTTAGGAGTGTGTCCGAAATATAATTTAGAGGTCTGTGGTAGAACTAGGCTTGAATTGGCGAAAGTTGGAAGTTTAGAAGTTCTTAGGCTTGAATTCGAGGTTTATTTGGTGTTGTTTTGGGTATTGCGGAGGTTCGACTAAGTTCGGGTAGTGATATATGACTTGTTGGAATTATTGGTTGAGGTCGCGAGGGCCTCGGGTGTTTCGGATAGGTTTGGGTTGTGTTGCGCTCGTTTTTCTTATGTTTCGACGTCGTTTCTTCAAGCATAAATGATATCATATTTAACAAATAAGTTATAATTTCTTTTTGATTGAAGCATTATATCCGTATTGTAATTACGGACCTATAGCAAAAAGAATCGTCGAATTTGGACATCGTATGAGGATTTTATGGTTATTTTACTAAGAATAAGGTTGCCAGATTTTTCAGATTAATTACGAAATTGCCACTGACGGCGTATTTAAAAATCTACACTATTTGCAAATATTAAAACCTACATATCTCCTTCGTTATAAGGTCAAATTGAGTGATTCAAAAGCCTAACTTGACTAGAATTTCACAAGGAATCCATTGGAGGTATAAAATATGAGTTTCGGGATCGTTTGGCTCGAGAAACGAGGCAAAATAACTAACAAAAAAATATATAAAACTAGGGTTTGTTCATTCGTTCATATTTTGAGTTGTGGAGCTCGGATTTGGGCGATTTTGGAGGAGATATTCACCATATGGATTGGGGTAAGTGTTCTCTACTCGAATTTGATTATAACTTATGAATCCATCTTCGTTTTTGGGATTTGATTGATGATTTCAAAGTGTAATTGAGGGAGCTAGGGTTTGAGTATTGGAGAGTTTTAAGTGAGGATTTGAGGGACCAAACGGAGTCCGATTTTGACAAATTTTATATGGTTAGACTCGGGAGAGGACGACGATTATTATTATGCCATTTTTGACTAATTCCGAGACGTGGGCCCGGGGGCCGGGTTTTGGTCGATTTCGGATTTTTGGCATGTTTATGTAGTTTTTATTGTGTAATTCGATTCTTTAGACTATGTTGATAGTAGTATTCTGATCATGGTTAGATTTGAAGCTTTTGGAGACCGAGTCGAGGGACGAGGACATCCCGGAGTAGGATTTTACGCTGTTGAGGTAAGTAACAGTTTTAACTCTGGCTTTGAGGGTATAAACCCGGAGAATTTGATATCATGTGATTGTTTGGAGGTGATACCCATGCTAGGTGACGGGCGTGTGGGTGTATACCTCGAGGGATTGAGACTTGGTCCGTCCCGTGGAGCCTCATGGCCATCATCTGTGTTTACGTAGTTGCTTGTTGTTAAAATTATCTGCCTTCATAGTATAGATCATGCTTAGGCTTTATTCATGCTCACATTATTTGTAATCAGCATAGAAATTATTGTACATGTTTACCTCAGTCTCTATTATTTTTCTGATATGTTGTGATACTTGATGTGGGCTGTGTCCCCTTATTTGTTGATGATGGTGAGGCTAGTAAGGTACATGATTGAGTAAGGCCGAGGGCCTGGTTTTAAGGATATTAATACCATAGCGCGTGAGTTGTCCGCGTAGCACGTGAGTTGACCGTGCATTAACAACACAAAACACCACAACCGCCACCCTAAAACGACCACCCTTTGTCGCCGGCCACCCACTCCACCTCTTCACCACCCCATCTCCTGCTGTCCCCTCAACCAAGAAAACATCAGCGAACCTCCATTAACCTAAACCAGCCGCGTCATCCTCTCCAAGACCCTCTACCACCAACAACTCCGCCAAAATCCGCATTCCACCACGCACACCACCAAAGAAAAGGCCGCCACTCCACCCTCAACAAAAAACTGCTCGAAACCTAGCACACCTTACCCTTCTCGATCTCCCAACGACACCCTCAACCTCCTCTCCAAAACCCTACAGCCGCGACACACACACACACACACACACACAGTAATAAGAAGAAGAGGAACAATTTGCTCCATAGAAATCAGTCCCCAAATACTCTCATCCTCTTCATCAATTTTGCACTAAAATTACATCTCCATTAACCAAAAATCACACTATGTAGACCACCTCCGGTCAATGTTCTTTCGCCAGAAAACTCCGTTAATGCTGCTCACAAACCTTTTTCCAAAAGCACTAATTAACACCCACAAAACAAATTATTGATTTCTTGAGTTAGAGTTTAGTAGAGGTCTTCGTTCGAGGTTGCGGATCCTAGCTCCGAACGTGGTTTATTCTTTTTTTGGTCATATTTCAATTGGAATTCATTGTTTCATTGACGGCTAGATCGGATTATTTGGTACATCTTGCTTGAGGTTAATTAAAATTGGAGAAGTTCTTACTTTAATTGAGGTCCATTTCTCTTTCTCCTCCTAATTTGACATTATTTCACTCCTTGCTTTAATCAATTTCTCTCAGTTTTAGAGTCAAATGTGTTTGAAAAGGAAAATCCATTTATTTAAAAATGGTGACTCTACACACCGAATCAAACTATGTCGAGTGACGACTCTGAAAAATCCTTCGAAACACAATCTTTTTGTAACTTTTCACAATTGAAACCCTTTTTGAACTTCAAAAATCTTGTTATTATTTTTAAGAGGTTTAGTGAGGTGAAAAAAGGGGTGTGGCAGCTCAAGAGACTCTGCTGGGGAGTTGCAGGTTCGAGCTGATACTTGATCTTGTTGGCTTTTAGGATATTCGGTTGAGGTGTTTATTTTCTTTATTTGATTTTTTTTATTTGGTTTGTTTGCCTTATTTATTGTTTTGTTGGTTATTTGTTTATCGTTTTTCTGTAACCACCCGATCGTTCGTTCTGAGAGTTATAGCCACATTTCCCCCATCTATGGTTCTTTATATGTTGTTCAACTGTCTTGAGTTGTATCGAGTTGGTAGGTTTGGGTTCGGAGTAGTTTTGGAGTGAAATGAACACTTAGTCTCTTAATTAGAAAGCTAAGATAGAAAAGTGAACCAGAAGTTGACTTATGAGTAAAAGAATTCGGATTTGGATTTTTATGATTCAATTAGCTTTGTTGGGTGATTTTAGACTTAGGACTGTGTCCGAAATATAATTTGGAGGTCTGAGGTAGAACTAGGCTTGAATTGGCGAAAGTTGGAAGTTTAGAAGTTCTTAGGCTTGAATTCGAGGTTTATTTGGTGTT